>NC_057810.1:499712038-500012038 GCF_018294505.1 Triticum aestivum
AGGTGTGTGTGTGTGTGTGTGTGATAGAGAGAGAGAGAGAGAGAGAGAGAGAGAGGACTGGGGGCGGGAAAATGATCGTTTTTTGGTTAGGTTCAATTTCTTTGTCGTCTGCTAGCAGACGACAAAGAGGGTAGTTAGTGGGGTGGGGCCAAGGGGAAATGGCCTTTAGGTAGTGTACTCTCTTTGCCGTCCGCTAGCTAACGGTAAAGAAGCATTGCCGTCAAGTAGCGGACGGCAAAGAAGATGGCCATTAGGCGGTTCTCGTTTGTGGGCCACCCTCCCTCTTTGTCATCTGCCAGCGGACGGCAAAGCTTCTTTACCGTCTGTTCACGGACGGCAAAGAGCAGGCTGATGGCAAACACAATCTTTGTCGTCCGCTCGTTCTTTGTCGTCGGCTTTATGTAAGCTAATGGCAAATACCTTCTTTGTCGTCGGCTAGCAAACGACAAAGATCTTGATTCCAGTAGTGAACTCTAAAAATTCTGAAAAATTTAGGAAAATGTTGGTAATTTGTATATCAATAATATATGAGAAATTCATATCAAAATCATGTTCTAGTGAATTTTTTAAATTCCTAGACTGAGCGTAAAAGTTTCTGCTTTTGCACAGAATCAAGTCAACTATAGTCCACACTATCCCAAAGACTTTACTTGGCACTTTATTGAAACAAAATCTATAAAACATGATTACAACAGTAGCTTAATAATGTGAACACACAAAAACAGTATGTAAAAGTGTTGCGTTGTCTCCCAACAAGAGGTTTTCGTTAATTCCCTTTTTAGCTACACGTGATGATTTCAATGATGCTCACATAAAAGATAAGAATTGAAATATAAATAGAGCATCATGAATCACATGAAAAGCACATTTTAAGTCTAACCCACTTCCTATGCATAGGTATTTCGTGAGCAAAAAAATTCTAGGAGCAAGAATCAACTAGCATAGGAAAGCAAAACAAGCATGACTTGAAAACTTTCAACACATAGGGAGGAAACTTGATATTAGTGAGATATGTAAAAGCATATGTTCCTCTCTCATAATAATTTTCAGTAGCATCATGAATGAATTCAACAATATAGCTATCACACAAAGCATTATTTTCATGATCCACATGCATAGAAATTTACTACTCTCCACATAAGCAAATTTCTTCTCATTCAAAATAGTGGGAGAAAAATCAATGAAATAACTATCATATGACACTTGATTCACATAGTCAATTTGAGCATTAAAATCATGATGAAAAGTTTAATGGTTATCATTACTCTTTATGGCATACATATCATCAAAATAATCATCATAAATATGAGGCATGCAATCATTATAAAAATTTGCACATCAAATCTTGGGGGACTAAAAATATCATCTTCATCAAACATAGCATCCCCAAGTTTATGGCTTTGCATATCACTAGCATCATGGATATTCAAAGAATTCATACTAGCAACATTGGAATCATGCTCATCATTCAAGGTTTTTATGCCAAACATTTTATTGAATTCTTCTTCTATCAATTGAGCACAATTTTTCTTTCCATCATTTTCAAGAAAGACATGATAAAAATGGATAATATGACGTAACCTCAATTCCATTTTTTGTAGTTTTATTTTATAAACCAAACTAGTGATAAAACAAGAAACTAAAAGATTCAATTGGAAAATCTAAAGATTTACCTTCAAGCACTCACCTCCCCGGAACGGCGCCAAAAAAGAGCTTGATGTCTACTACGCAATTTTATTCTTGTAGACTCGTGTTGGGCCTTCAAGCGCAGAGTTTTATTGGATAGTAGAAATTTTCCCTCAAGTGGATGACCTAAGGTTTATCAATCTGTGGGAGGCGTAGGATGAAGATGGTCTCTATCAAACAACCCTGCAACCAAATAACAAAGAGTCTCTTGTGTCCCCAGCACACCAAATACAATGGTAAATTGTATAGGTGCACTAGTTCGGCGAAGAGATGGTGATACAAGTGTAGTAATGATAGTAGATGTTGATTTTTGTAATAGGAATAACAAAAAACAGCAAGGTAACGAGTAACAAAAGTGAGCACAAATGGCATTGCAATGCTTGAAAATGAGGCCTAGGGTTCATACTTTCACTAGTGCAATCTCTCAACAATGCTAATACAACTGGATCATATAACTATACCTCAACGTGCGATGAAGAATCACTCCAAAGTTCTTATCTAGTGGTGAACATAAGAAGAAATAGTTTGTAGGGTACGAAACTGCCTCAAAGTTATCCTTTTTGATCGATCTATCCAAGAGTTCGTACTAAAATAACACCAAGTTATCCTTTCCGATCCATCTATCCAAGAGTTCGTACTAAAATAACACCGTATGATACACATCAACAAACTCTAATGTCACCTAGATACATCAATGTCACCGTGATTATCCGTGAGTTGATTATACAATATGCATCAAACAATTTCAGATTCATAATATTCAATCCAACACAAAGAACCTCAAAGAGTGCCCCGAGATTTCTATCGGAGAAACAAAGACGAGAACGTGCATCAACCCCTATGAATAGATTACGCCAATGTCACCTCAAGAATCCACGAGTTGAGTGCCAAAACACACATCAAGTGAATCAATATGATACCAAAATGTCACCATGGGTATTCATAGCAAGACATACATCAAGTGTTCTCAAATCTATAAAAGTATTCAATTCGATAATAACAAGATCAAAAAGGGAAAACTCAATCCATCACAACAAAATAGAGAGGGAGAAACACCATATGATCCAACTATAATAACAAAGCTCGCGGTACATCAAGATTGTGTCGAATCAAGAACACGAGAGAGAGAGAGAGAGAGAGAGAGAGAGAGATTGAACACATAACCCTCAACCCCGAAGGTGGACTACTCCCTCCTCATCATGGTGGCCGTCGGGATGATGAAGATGGCCTCCGATGATGATTTCCCCCTCCGGTAGGGTGCCGGAACAAGGTCTAGATTGGTTTTTCGTGGATACAGATGCTTGCGGCAGCGGGACTTCGTGGATACAGATGATTTTTTGGCATCGATTTCACGCGAAGATGGGCCTTAGGGGGCCCACCACCCACCAGGGCGCGTTAGGGGGCTGGCGCGCCCTGGTTTCTTATGGGCAGCAAGGGCCCCCCTATGGTGGTTCTTTGCTCCATTGTTTCTCTTTTCTTCCAAAATAAAATTGTCAAAAAGTTTCGCCCAATTCCGAGAACTTCTATTTCTGCACAAAAAACAACACCATGGTAGTTCCACATTACTTCAGGTTAGTTCCATTCAAATCATACCAAAACCATATAAAATTGTTGTAAACACGACATGAATACTTCATAAATTATAGATACCTTGGAGACATATCACTCGGCAGGAGAACTTTTGCTCTCCGGTGGAGCGATTCCGCCAGAGATACTTCCCTCCGGGAGGGGGAAATTGAAGCCATCGACATCACCAACGATCCTCTCATCATGGGAGGATCAATCTTCATCAACACCTTCACCATCACCATCTCATCTCAAACCCTAGTTCATCTCTTGTATTCAATCATTGTCCCAAAACCTCATATTGGTACCTGTGAGTTGCTAGTAGTGTTGATTACATCTAGTAGTTGATGATAGTTGGTTTATTTGGTGGAAGATTATATGTTTAGATCCTTAAACATATTCAATACACCTATGATCTTGAAGATGAATATGATTTGTGAGTAGTTACTTTTGTTCTTGAGAACATGGGATAGGTCTTGTTATAAGTAACCATGTGAAGTTGGTATTCGTTCGATATTTTGATGATATGTATGTTGTTCTTCATTTAGTGGTGTCATGTAAACGTCGACTACATGACACTTCACCATACTTGGGCCTAAGGTAACACATTCTGGATTAATAAGTATATGATGGGTTGCGAGAGAGATAGACATTTCAACCCAAGTTTATGTGTTATTCTGTAAGAAGATGATTTTGATCCATATATTTCATGCTATGGTCAGATTTATCTTAATTCTTCTTTCATAGTTGTGGATGCTTGCAAGAGGGGGTAATCATAAGAGGGTTGCTTGTCAAGTACACTGATCCTCCCACATATGAAATTATGAAAGTATCGAATGCGAATCAACTAAACATGTTGAACGTGACTAGATGAGAGTTCACATGTGTCCTCGAGAACGCGTTGCTTACTACAGGAGAACTTTCTGGCTTGTCCTTTGCTATAAAAATAATTGGGCCACCTTGCTGCATGTTGGTTACTATTGTTCCTTGTTACTTGTTAGGATTACCTTACTACAAAACTATCTGTTACCGCTACTTTCAGTACTTGTAGAGAATACCTTGCTGAAAACCACTTGCTGTTATAGAATGCTCTCTAAATAGATATAATTGAAGCATGGGAATTTAATTCTTTCTACAAAAGACCACACTCTAATAAATATAAGTGAAGAAAAAGAGCATTCTACAAATAACGGTTTTCCAAATCTAGAGAAATGAGCATTCAAACTTCAAATGATATAAGTGAAGCACATGAAACATTCTATAAAGCCATACTCAAAAGATATAAGTGAAGTGTAAAGTGCATTCTGTAAATCAACAAAGGACTATCTCATACTGGTATGGTGCATTACTAAAATAAAAATAAAAAGCACATAACGCTCCAAGAATTTACACATATCATGTGAACAAAACAAAAACCGAGATATACCATTAAGTGTTGAAGAAAGATGGGATGCCTTCCGAGGCATCCCCAAGCTTAGACGCTTGAGTCTCCTTGAATATTAACTTGGGGTGCCTTGGGCATCCCCAAGATTTAACTCTTGCCTCTCCTTATTCTCCTCATATCGATACCTCTTCGATCTTCGAACACTTCATCCACACAAAACTTAACTGAACTTTTTATTAGAGGGATTAGTACATATAACATCGAATCCCATTATGTCCTACTGTAACATTATTGTATAATTATAATCAAATGTTACCCACTATATGCTATCATAGTTCTATGGCTCCTTAGTCAACGGGGCTCAACGAGATTTCAAACATAAGCAAATAAAGAAACTATAACAGCAATCTGTGAAAACAGGATAGTCTGTAAAGATGCATATGAAACATATACTTATGTACCTAAAAAATCTGAAAAATTAGGACTTATTTAAAAATTGCATAGCAATACTATCTAATAATTTCAAAAAAATCATGTTCCAGTAAATTATCAAAATTCAAGCACTACGGCAAAAGTTTTCTATTTTTGCACGGCACACACCAAACAAGCAATTTAAACACCCCAAAGGTAATTCTTGGCACATTATTTGTATAATACAATGTATTTGTACAAGGGGATTTTTTTTGAAAAGTTTCTCTAATGAAGATTCACAAAGTTTCCATGGGCATGAACAAAGTTCAAGGCATGCTCCCACTTCAATGGTGCTCGTCTTTCTCACTTTCACTTTCTTTTTCAAAAAGTTTTAGGTTCCCCTCTATAATTTTTTGTTTTAAAACTTTTTAAAAGCACACAACAGAATAAAATGACTCTCCAAAACTTTCTGGTTGTCTCCCAGGAAGCGCTTTTTTTAAGGCCATGAAGCTAGGCATATGGTGCTCAAGTAATTGATCCACCCAGACCCCAAGGTATATCAAAGCTAATTTTAATAAAGAACAATGATTTTTAATTTAGTAGTGAGCGCAAAGCAAGATATATCACATAACAACAGAGTCTAACTCTCTTCTTATGCATCGGCATGTCATAAAAGAACAATTCATGCACACATAGTAAATGTCGAGCATAAACAGTTTCTTACAATTTTATCGTATTGGAAACATAGAGAGGTGGAGATGTAGTTCCTCTCTCATAATAATTTCAAGTAGGAGCAGCAAGCACATGCATATTATATCCATCAAAATCATCATGTGCAGCGGTAAAACGCACCCCATAAATGTAATCCTTAATAAGCGCAAACTTCTCCGATGTAGTGTAGTTGGGAGAATTCAAAAAGATAATAGGACTATCATGTGTGGGTGCAATAGCAACAATTTCATCTTAACATAAGAAACTATAGCAAGTTCATCTCCATAAGCATATTTCAAATTGGCATCATGGCCACAAGTATAGAAAGCATGAAATTCATCAAAAAGGATATTTCAAACAGATTAAAGGAATCATACATTCATCCTTCGGTAAGCACGAAGAGAAATTAAACAATGTATGAGTTGAAGAGTTGCTCCCATTAGAAGGTGGGCACGGGTGATCAATCTGCTCTTCCTCCTTTCATTCTTTGCTCTCCTCCTCATCTTTTTCATTTAATGAGCTTATAGTTTTAGTAATTCCTCCTCGATAGATTCCAGCAAAATATTAGTCTCTTCTTGGACAGCGGATACCTCCTCAATAAATTCATCAATATTGGCATTGTATTTATAATTCTCATAGCAATATTTAAGTATAGCATAATTTTCAGATATGTAAAGACCATCATCACAATCTTCATAATTTTCAAACAAAGATTCAATTTCATAAGCACTCTTAAAAGTGAGAAATTTTTCTATTCGTTCCACATCATAGTAATCATACATACCATTATCAAAAGAAGCTAGGGTTTGATTATCATTAAACTCACATTGAAAGGGAAGTTGTGGAGCCTTCATCTTAGAGCAACAAGTATAATCATACATAGAGTACATATTCCAAGCATACCGATGCAATATTTTAATTTGATCCCATAGGTGTTTCCCTTTGAGAAAAGAGATAATGCCTAAAGTATTCCCAGAGATCCAAAGTATCTCTCATTATCAAGTTAAATGGGGATTTATCAGGAATATCAAACTAATATTTAATATTTTCCACGTAACCAACATCGAGGGTTTTTAGGAGGTTCCCCATCTCCATGAGTAGCAAGTACACCTATTTTTTGGTATTTCGTGTTCCATATCCATAACTAAAGATATAAAACAACTTATAACATAGAATAAAAACTATACTTAGTGATAAAGAAAACAAGCACACACGAGAATATTCACCCCACACCATTGCTCCTCGGCAACGGCACCAAAAAAGGTCTTGATAACTGAGGGAGTCCTGGATTAGGGGGTGTCCGGATGGCCGGACTAAGACCTTTGGCCGGACTCCTGGACTATGAAGATACAAGATTGAAGACTCCGTCTCGTGTCTGGATGGGACTTTCCTTGGCGTGGAAGGCAAGCTTGGCGATACGATATGAAGATCTCCTCCCATTGTAACCGACTCTGTGTAACCCTAGCCCTCTCCGGTGTCTACATAAACCGGAGAGTTTTAGTCCGTAGGACGAACAACAATCATACCATAGACTAGCTTCTAGGGTTTAGCCATTCCGATCTCGTGGTAGATCTACTCTTGTACTACCCATATCATCAATATTAATCAAGCAGGAGTAGGGTTTTACCTCCATCGAGAGGGCCCGAACCTGGGTAAAAACATCGTGTCCCTTGTCTCCTGTTACCATCCGCCTAGACGCACAGTTCGGGACCCCCTACCCGAGATCCGCCGGTTTTGACACCGACATTGGTGCTTTCATTGAGAGTTCCTCTGTGTCGTCACCTTTAGACCCGATGGCTTCTTCGCTCGTCAATCGCGATGCGGTCCGGGAAGAGACTTTTCTCCCCAGACAGATCTTCGTATTCGGCGGCTTCACACTGCGGGCCAACTCGTTCGGCCATCTGGAGCAGATCGAAAGCTACGCCCCTGACCATCAGGTCAGGTTTGGAAGCTTAAACTACACGGCCGGCATCCGCGGGGACTTGATCTTCGACGGATTCGAGCCACGACCGGGCGCGCCGCACTGTCATGATGGGCATGATTTAGCTCTACCATCGGACAACACCTAGAGTGTCGCTCAGGTGTCCGCTCCGACCACTAGCTCGGAGCCCACTGCGCCAGTCGGGGACGGACGGTTGGACGCCGCCCCGGAAGCTGCAACCTCTACGGCGATAGAGCCGGATACCAGCCTAGTCCTTCGCAAGGCCCGTGACTCCAAGGTGCCGGACTCCGATCCGGACTCCGTAAATCCCGCACCACTTCCGATTAAGCCCAATTGGGCTCCGGTCATGGAGTTCACCGCCGCGGACGTCTTTCAGCACTCGCCTTTTGGCGATATCCTGAATTCATTAAAGTCTCTCTCTTTGTCAGGAGAGCCCTGGCCGAACTACGTCCAGCACGGTTGGGATGCGTACGACGAAGAAATTCGAAGCCCACCCACCTCCCACTTCATAGCCACTGTCGATGATTTAACCGACATGCTCGACTTTGACTCCGAAGACATCAACGGCATGGACGCCGATGAAGGAGACGATCAAGAACCAGCACCTATAGGGAACTGGAAAGCCACCTCATCATACGACGTATACATGGTGGACACACCCAACAGAAACAACAACGAGGATCAAAAGGATGCGGCCAGGGATCGCTCCCTCGAAAAACAATCAAAGCGGCGGCGTAAGTGCAAGGCCAAGCCCCACGTCAACAAAGACCCAGCCATAGAGCAGGGTGAATCAACGAAAGACGAACATGCCGTCGAGCATCCGTCCAAACAGGGCGGACAATCCGAACAACTAATCCCCGGGAAAGATAATAGCCCGGACGACCTCACGCCGGACAAATTGCTGGAACATCAGAACCTCCACCAAAGGCTCGTTGCCACTGCACGTAGCCTGAAAAAGCAGAAGCGGAGGCTCAAGACAGCGGAAGATGCACTCAGGATCAGATGGGGCAAAGTACTCAATACCGCACACAAGTACGGCAGCAGTCGTCACACAAAGAGCTATCCGAAGCGGAAACTACTACCGGAATTTGATGAAGAGGCCATAAAGCCCCCACAGTCAAAAAATAAGGAAGCCACAAGGTCGGATAGACGACCCTACAATCAATCTCACGCATCAAAGGACGCCGCACTCAATATGGCGCGCGATCCATCCAAGAATTTGCATCAGAAAACTGGCCCAACCAGATCCATCTATAGGCCAAGAAAGTAGGCTCCAGTGAGTTATGAAATGCAAAAAACACCTGAACATCGCGGCACGCCTAAATACAGGGGCGCCGCACACCCCCTATGTTTTACTGATGAGGTGCTGGACCATGAATTTCTAGCCGGATTCAAACCCGTGAACATAGAAGCATACGATGGAACAACAGACCCTGGAGTCTGGATCAACGACTACATCCTCCACATACACATGGCCAGAGGAGACGATCTCCACGCCATAAAATACTTACCCCTTAAGCTCAAAGGGCCATCCCGGCATTGGCTTAAAAGCCTTCCCGAAAACACTATGGGAAGCTGGGAAGTGCTTGAGGATGCTTTCCGGGCAAATTTTCAAGGGACCTATGTCTGACCTCCGGATGCAGATGATCTGAGTCATATAACTCAGCAGCCCGGAGAGTCAGCCCAGAAGCTCTGGAACAGATTCCTTATCAAAAAGAATCAGATAGTCGACTGTCCGAACGCAGAGGCCCTAGCAGCTTTCAAACATAGCGTCTGAGACGAATGGCTCGCCAGACACCTTGGCCAAGAAAAACCGCGAACAATGGCCGCGTTAACAAGCCTCATGACCCGCTTTTGTGCAGGAGAGGATAGCTGGTTGGCTAGAAGCAGCACCAGCGACCAGAATACATCTGAACCCAGAGATGGAAACGGGAAGCCGCGCCGTAACAAAGAACCGCGCCGGATCAAGGACAACAGCCCGATGAGCACGGCAGTAAACGCCGGATTCAAAAGCTCTCGGCAAAATCAGAAAAAGCCGCCCCCCAAAGACGATAGGGACGAGCTATCCAACCTCAACAAAATCTTGGACAAAATATGTCAAATCCACAGCACTCCGGGAGGACCTGCAAACCATACCCACAGAGATTGTTGGGTCTTTAAGCAGTCCGACAAACTCAACGCTGAACACAAGGGGCTCGACACACCAAGCGAAGATGATGATGCACCCCACAAGCAGAACACCGGAGAACAAAAGAAGTTCCCACAATAAGTCAAGACAGTAAACCTGCTTCATGTGACAAAGGGGAAGAGCAGAATGGCACCTACGAAGACACGCGCCGTACGGCCAGCCCCAGAGGAGCAACGCCACTGGTTGTTACAACCAATCACCTTCGATCATCAGGATTACTCCAGAGGAGACCAGAACACGGGCTGGACTGCCTTGGTCGTAAATCCAATTATTAACGGACTCCAATTTACAAACGCCCTTATGGACGGCGGTAGCGACTTGAACCTGTTATATCAGGACTCAGTCCGCAAACTCGGGGTAAACCCATTTATAATCCACCTTGGCAACACTTCCTTTCAAGGAGTCATGCCAGGCCCGGATACCCCAAGTATGGGTTCCCTTACGTTAGAAGTCACGTTCGGATCACCCGACAACTTCCGAAGCGAAAAGCTAACATTCCACATCGCCCCATTCGTAAGTCGCTATCAAGCGCTACTGGGACGTGAAGCTTTCGCCCGCTTTAACGCAATACCGCATTACGCATCCCTTACACTCAAAATGCCCGGCCCAAAGGGCATCATTTCATTACAGGGGAACATAAATTGACCCCCAAAGTACGGGCAAAGGTGCGGCTGCCTGGACAGCCACCCACAAATCCAGCCCTACTATCCCGGACACGGCTCGACGAGTCCGGCGTAAACATGTTTAATAACCGCATATCCCCGTACAAGGGGCTCCGTGTGCTCACGCCCGGAGGCAATACGGCTCAACTCTTGCTCCAACTATATTTTGTTTATTTCAATATAGATTTCTCGCACGCTTATTTTTTTACTAAGTTCCTCTCTTTCGCAGACGAACATCGTGCTACGCCCGCCCAGGATACGGCACAACGGGGACACAGGCGCAGACGTGTAGCAGGGACCCGTTTCAAGGATTCTTTTCAGATTAAGACCCTGCGTAAACCTTTTTTACTGTCTCTTGTTGATAACATCCCCCAGTTTTCTCTATAACCGAGGAGGAGGCTAGCGTCTTCGCATGTGGCCATGCTAGAATTTTTGCGCGTACCTGGACACTAGGGGCTTTTTTACCAAGGGCTCTATTTCGGCCCGTCTTCATAAAGACCGAATACCTTAGGGAGTGTTCGGCGTCGCGAGTTTGGCCCTATATGCATCAGCTCCGAATCATGTCTTTGGTAAAATGTTGGGTTTGCCCGGCTCCTGTGTTTTGTTGTCTTACTTTCCGTTATATCGACTAACGCGGCACCAGGAGAACTACTGCGATTGTGCCCCGGTTCGGCCAGGTGAGCACCTCAGTAGAGAAAGCCGAAAACTGACTGTCATGATATAGCGAGAGACTGGTCAACCACTCGATGACTTTCGGAATCTTGAGGATTCCCCTGCATTAACGAAGGGTCGCTTCCCGGTCACGCACACTCGTGCCCCGAATTCGGGCGAGCGTGGTGCCCCTAGGGGCTATTCAGTAGCCCCACTGTCAAACTCCTATGGCTAAGTGAAAGTGAGAAAGCATTATAGTCCGGTTACCTAGTTCGCCGTGCCACCACCTCCTTTGTAGGACCAAGATGTTGGATTAAGTGTGAAACGGCGCCTTTTTGCGAACACCCCCGCATTCTATGCGTGGGGGCTGAAGCCAACGACTGCCATCTTTGAGGTTATATACAAATATATACATTAAACGGACGCACAGGAGGCATCATGATTCTTGCAAGCACAAGTATAAAAAGCTTTTTTCATAAAAGCAAAATTCGTTTTATAAATAGTATAAGCTATTCGAACACAACATCCTTCGAGCACTGCGACTCTATTATATGAGTGCCAGGAAGAACTTCCTCAAAATAGTGCTTGGCAGGTACTCGGCTTTCGTCTGAATCCTGGGACGCAACAATACTAGCCTTCATATCTGCCCAGTATGTTTTGACACGGGCAAGAGCCATCTATGCGCCCTCTATGCACGCCGACCTCTTCATTGCATCAGCATGCGGCACCGAACCAAGGAACTGCTGCATCAAGCCAAAATAACTCTTCGGCTCCAGCTTCTTCGGCCACAGACGACTCGCAAGATACCTCATGGCGAGCCCGGATAACCTGTTCAGCTCCGCCCAGGTGACCAAACGGTCGGATGCTGACAATGGGCGTTCTGGATTGTGGTACTGCGACCAAAAAAGCTCTTCCAGTCCATGGTCACCTCGGCTGCGGAAGTGCTCGGTCGCGTCCGCCGCACTTGCTGCCAAATCCAGATAAGCGTTTTCCGCACTCCACTGCCGGTCTAATGGAACATACTTGGGGTCTCCGAACTTCATCCGCAGCATATAAGGCTTTCCAGCCGTGATATCTCCAACCTGACGCGGCTCCTCCTTCATCGCTCTCATGGCAGAGCGAGTATCCTTGGCTTCGGCACTGATCTTTTCAAGGTCCTTCTGAGCCGCCCTATCTTCTTGTTTGAGAAATTTACAGCGGTCGGTAGCATCCTTCAATTTTATGGTCATCTCGGCTATTTCCTTCTTGCTCTGGCAGTGAGCAGCATGTTCGACTTTTAGCTCTTCAGCCGCTTTAACGGCAGCCGCATCACTTTTCCTTGCTTGCTCCTTGGCTCGAGCAAGTTCCGCCCGAAGGTTCTCCACGGCAGCAGCACCATCTATATAAAGTATATATATATATAAGGCCCAAGCATCAAGCTCCTATTACTGGGTGTCTTTTGAACATACCTTGAGCCTCGTCTAGCCGCTTATTTACAAGCGCGATGTCGGCATCTGCTACGTCAAGTTGCCGCTTTAGTTCGGCAGATTCATCGGTCTGGCTAGCCACCGAAAGCCTCGCCACCTTCATGGAATAGGCGACATATTATACCTGGGGTTATGATCCTCTGTGCGCCGTCACTCGTGACGACACACAGAGTCTCAAGGGCTACTATTCATACAGGGCACATTTAATATGCGGCTCTACCAAAATGTACACCTTTTTACGTACCTCAAAGCCTGTCAGTAAACTCCTGGCAGCCTCGTACAATCTGCTTTCCGCGGATGAAATCCTTCCAATCACCGTATCCATCAACATACGGTGTTCTTCTGAGATGGACGCCCTACCAAGCAGATCCTTCAGCCCCTCCACCGGCGCGCAAGAGGGTGCCGGACTAGTCTGGCGACCTTTTCCAAGGTCCGGACTTGAAAAAACCCTCCGGGACGATACCTCGGGGTCGCCAGCCTCGTGAGACACTGCAACAAGGGGAGGCGTTTCGCTCTCTATCATCTCTGGACGAAGATCCCCTGAAGATGAGCTCTGCTGAGAAGGGTTGAGATCCGAACTGCAAGATAATGTTTCGGTTATTTTCCTCAGGAATAAAACATGAGTGTGATTCATTATGGAACCCCTCCCTTCACTGACGTCTCGGGGGAGAGCGGGTCCCCTTTAGGGGGCGATTCGGCTGGGGAGTTCTCCGGTGCCGAACCCTCTGATGAAGATTTCTTTCCCAGTTTTGAGGTTATCACCTCCGGGTCTTCAGAGGTAGTCCTTTTCTTTCCCTGGTCGGGGGAATTTTCGATTCTTCCCTTCCTAACGGCCTCCTTCGCGGAGGCGGTAGCTCCTTGGTTCCCCCCTTCGCCTTTCGCCAACGGCGCGACCTCCAGCATCCTGGTCAGCATGGGATTCGGCACGGTCTCAGGCAGGGGGGCTGGACACCTGATAAGCTTTGCCTTCGCCATCCACTCCTGTTCAAAGGACAACTCTGCTAAAGGGTAGATTTGATAAAAATATGGATGGTGTATCCGAATACGGGGCTACTTACTTTAGGATCCAGGCGATTGCAGCTCAGACCTGCGTCCTCGGACAAATCCGGACACCTTGCTTGTGATCCGAAGAACAATTTGTACATCTCCACGGGTGTCATTCCCATGAAATGTTGTAGGACTCGTGGTCCCTCCGGATTGAACTCCCACAGGCGGAGAGGTCGACGTTTGCAGGGCAGTGTGCGGCGAATCACCATGACTTGCGCCACTACGGTCAAATTGATATCTCTTTCTAGAAGATCTCGAATACGGTCCTGCAGCAAGGGAACGTCATTGGGCAGCCCCTAGATAAGTCCTTCATTAACCCATGACGCCAGCCGTGGCGGGGGACTCGAACAAAAAGTAGGTGGTGCCACCCATGTGGTGCCCCTAGGGGCTGTGATGTAAAACCAGTCCCGTTGCCATAAGTCGAGCTCCTCTTGAAAAGAGCCTTCGGGCCATGTAGCGTCGTCCATCTTGCTTATTATAGCCCCTCCGCACTCAGCGTGTTGCCCCTCAATCGTTTTCGATTCCACTTTGAAAGTTTTTAGCCACAATCTGAAGTGAGGGGTGATATGGAGGAAGGCCTCGCACACGACAATGAATGATGAGATCTGGAGGATGGACTCCGGAGCTGGGGCGTGGAACTCCAGCCCATAGTAAAACATAAGCCCCCTCACAAAGGGATCGATCGAGAAGCTTAGCCCCTGAAGGAAGTGAGATGCGAACACCACGCTTTCACTGGGCTGGGGAGCGGGAACAGCTTGCTATTGAGCAGGCAGTCTATGCGAG
The DNA here is from genome assembly GCF_018294505.1 of Triticum aestivum. Classification (NCBI taxonomy): domain Eukaryota; kingdom Viridiplantae; phylum Streptophyta; class Magnoliopsida; order Poales; family Poaceae; genus Triticum; species Triticum aestivum. The sequence continues at coordinate 499,726,536 of NC_057810.1, forward strand.
ATTTCGCGGTTAGATACCTGGCATCTCTCAGCTTTCGTACATCTTCTTCCGTAATGGAGGAAGGCATCCACCGGCCTTGAAGGTCGGAGCCGGACATCGTCTAAAGTCCGAAGCGCCTAAAACTAGAGCTTTGGTTGTTGGAACTCGAAGCGAGGGGCGGATTTGATTGGTTTGAGAAGAAGGGAGTCGGGCCTTGGTTCCTTTATAAAGGAGGTGAATACCAAGAGCCCTCCCCATAACCGTTTGAGACTCGCTTTCAATTAGGGAGTCATACCTAAGCCAGCGGTTGGGTTACCCACGCCCGTATTGATGAGAATCCCGGAATAAGGGGACACGACCTCTGCTTTAACAAGACGTGCGAAGGAAACCGCCTCGCTAAACGCGCTGAGGTGGAACAGTAAAATGAATAAAAGCCTGACCGTGGCATGATGTCACGCCGCGGAATACGTCAGCAGATCCGATTGATGCAAATATTATTCTCTCTACGGTGGAATGTGGAACTTATTTTGCAGAGCCGGACACTACCCTGGTGTTCAACATCTTCTATGGAATATTCGGAGGAGGGACCCGCCTTGCAATGCCGAAGACAACTTGCGCGCCGGACTCGTCGTCATTGAAGCCTGGTTCAGGGGCTACTGAGGGAGTCCTAGAATAGGGGGTGTCCGGATGGCTGGACTCCTGGACTATGAAGATACAAGATTGAAGACTCCGTCCCGTGTCCGGATGGGACTTTCCTTGGCGTGGAAGGCAAGCTTGGTGATACGATATGAAGATCTCCTCCCATTGTAACCGACTCTGTGTAACCCTAGCCCTCTCCGGTGTCTATATAAACCGGAGAGTTTTAGTCCGTAGGACGAACAACAATCATACCATAGGCTAGCTTCTAGGGTTTAGCCACTCCGATCTCGTGGTAGATCTACTCTTGTACTACCCATATCGTCAATATTAATCAAGAAGGAGTAGGGTTTTACCTCCATCAAGAGGGCCCGAACCTGGGTAAAAACATCGTGTCCCTTGTCTCCTGTTACCATCCGCCTAGACGCACAGTTCGGGACCCCCTATCCGAGATCCGCCGGTTTTGACACCGACAATAACCCACAAGTATGGGGGATCAATTATAGCTTTTTTGATAAATAAGAGTGTCAAGCCCAACGAGAAGCTAAAGGTAGAATTTATATTCTCTTCAAGTTCTATCGACCACCGATACAACTCTATGCACACTTAACGTTTGCTTTACCTAGAACAAGTATGAAACACTTTTGCGGGGATAAAACTATATCTACTTTGCAAGAATTAAACTAAGAGTATTTTGTGAGATAATAAAAGTTAGTTTTTTTACTAGAGAACTTCTTGTGACACAAAGAGAAAGATTGTCCATGGGCAATTGAATATAACATGGTAGATACTTATCATATGCAATGAGGGAGAGGCATACGCTAACACACTTTCCATACTTGGATCATTTGCACTTATGACTGGAACTCTAGCAACTATCTGCAACTACTAAAGATCACTAAGGTAAAACTCAACCATAGCATTAAGTATCAAGTCCTATTTATCCCATGTGCAACAACCCCCTTACTTGAGTATGTGCTTCTGTCACTCACGCTACTCACTATAAGCGAACCATGAACGTATTGCAACACCCTACAACGGTAATCCCACACACTTGCCGACACGGAGGGCACCATAGGGCAGCACCATAATAACATGCAAGTCATATAAATCACACCACACCACAGTTAACCAGTAGGACAAAAGAAATCTACTCAAACATCACAGGATAGCAACACATAATTGGATAATAATATGTGGCATAAATAACCATGTTTAAGTAGATATTACAGCAGGAATAGAGAGGTTACACCATTGCATAGAGGGGGAGAGTTGGTGATCACTAAAGCGGCGTTGTTGGTGTAGATCGAAGTCACGATGGTTCCCCCGGCGGCGCTACGGCGCCATCGGAAGAGAGGGGGAGAGAGCCCACATCCTTCTTCTTCCTTGGCCTTCCCCTAGATGGGAGGAGAGTTTCCCCTCTGGTCCATGGCCGACATGGCTCCCGAAGGGCGGGAGCCCCTCCGAGATTGGATCTCTCTCTATATATATCTATCTATCTCTCTCTCTATGTGTGTGTGTGTGTGTTCTCTTCTATTTCACGCTCCTATTTTCTGGCCCTTCACCATTTCTTATATTCCTGGAGATCTGTATCTTTGATTGGGCTGAAATTTTGAGGGTATTTGTATCTGGATATTATCTTTCTTGCGGCAAAAGTAGGGCCCCAACTATCATGGTGGGTGTCGGTGTCAAAACCGGTGGATCTCGGGTAGGGGGTCCCGATCTGTGCATCTTAGGCTGATGGTAATAGGAAGCAAGGGACACAATGTTTACCCAGGTTCGGGCCCTCTCGATGGAGGTAAAACCCTACTTCCTGCTTGATTAATATTGAACATATGTGGAATAGAAGAGTAGATATACCACGAGATCATAGAGGCTAAACCCTAAGAGCTAGCCTATGATGGTATGATTGTAATTGTGATCGGCCTTCTAAGGACTATGCTCTCCGGTTTATATAGACACCAGAGAGCTAGGGTTTACATGGAGTCGGTTACAAGGAAGGAAACATAATATCTGGTTCGCCAAGCTTGTCTTCCACGCAAAGGAGAGTCCCATCCGGGCACGAGCCGAAGTCTTGAGTCTTGTATCTTGGCGCTTCTATAGTCCGGACGATGTATATAGTCCGGCTGTCCGGATACCCCCTTATCCAGGACTCCCTCAGTAGCCCCTGAACCAGGCTTCAATGACAATGAGTCTGGCGCGTAGTCTTGTCTTCGTCATTGCAAGGCGGGTTCCTCCTCTAAATACTCCAAGGTGATTATCGAACACGTAGGTTGTCCGGATCTGCAAGATGATCTTCACACACCCTTAGCATAAATCCGTTCTGTTGGCAATCTTCGTACGTCGTGCCCTTGCATCGTGACCTGGTCCAACACGAACCAGCATTTCCTGCTCCACCTTGACTCGTGTTGCGAGGCGGTTTTATCGGCACGTCTTGCCAAAGCAGAGATCGTGTCCCTCTGAATACGGGATCTTTCATCAATATGGGCATATGCGACCCCACGGTGACTGTTGGTAGCTGCCACCGAGTTCCGCTCAGCCCCTCCATCACAGTTGGCGTCTTGGACCGATGTGGGACGGAGTTATGGGCCTGTTGGTGATGTACCAGAACTGTAGAATCGCATCCGGGAGCTTATTAGGAGGGACATAAATCTTGTCAGCGTAATTCAAGTAATGCTAGTCCGGCGGATATTGCCATGCAAACACCGGCCTCTCCGCATGTGGGAGTTTAATCCGGAGGGTCTGCAGACTATTAAGCACTTCTTCGGCCTGACGCTCAAAGGAATGTGTAAATTATTCTTCAGACTACAAGCAAAGTGTCCGTACACCACCGAGGATGCGGGCCTAAGCTGCAATCGCCTAGATGCCCAAGTAAGTAACCTTAAAGCCGGACACTTTATTTATATTTATCATGATTATTATTCTAACATTCCCTCTGCGGCCAGGAATGGCTTGACAAGGCGAAGAGAATCAGGTGTCCGGCACCACTTCCTGAAGGCTCGCCTGGTCCCACCATTGCGAAGATGCTGGACCGGGTGCTCAGCAAAATCCCTTCAGGTAAAGGCGAAGGAAAGGGCAGTGAAGCTAAACTTCATGCGCTGTGCATCCAGACTGGGGAAATTGCTAACCCTCCTATGGAGGATAGTCGGGAAGGGAAGGTTAAAGCTTCCTCCCCACGCGGGAAGAAGAGGGCCGCCTCTGAAGATTTGGAGGCGGAGGCGCCCAAGCAAGGGAAGAAAACATCACCAAGGGGCTCTGCCGCGACGGGCGCCTCACCACGCCATGCCCACCAACAGGCCAGCCCTCCAACGAGTCGTAAGTCATTCATTAATTCGAAGGTGAGATGTTACTCCGAGATCCATAACCAAGACTTCGTTTTTTGTAGTCCGGCAAGCAGCTCTTCTCAACAGAGTTCGTCTTTGGGGGACCTTCGTCCGGAGATGATGGAGAGTGAAACCCCACCCCACTCTCCACCTCATGATGCGGGCGACACGGAGGTGTCGTCACGGAGGAGTCCGGATATACCAAAGCCGGAGGCTAGTACGTCAGCCGCCCTGAGCCCGGAGCACTTGGCTCCCACGGGGGGCGATGAGAAGGGTCCGGCGTAGTTTAGTGTCCGGCCGGACGTACTGACGGGCCGTCTAGAGCGAGCCGCGCTCTCGGAGGAGCACCGCTCTTTAATGAGCATGGTGCTCACAAAGATTTCATCCGCTACCAGCGGCTTGAATGAGGCATTTACAAGCCTGCTCAAAGGCTTTGAGGTATGTAGTGAAAAAATGCATAACTTTTTGGTTATGAAGCACGCGCTAGGTGTGCTCCCTGTAGATAGTAGCCCCTGAGACTCTAGTTGCCCGCCATAGGCGGCAAACGGAGGATCATATACTAATGGATGTGACGTACATGTGCGCAGGTATACAAGGGTCCGGCAGCCGACCAGTCTGCTGAAGTTGCCGAGCTAAGGAGGCAAATCGGATCCATCGATGCCGATATCACGCTGGTGAATAAACGGCTTGAGGAGTCCCAGGGTATTTGCTTGGTTTTTATCATAATGTACAGGGAGGTGCCAAAGAGGCATAATATTAATTCAATATGTTGGCACTGCAAATGGTGTTGCTGCCGTGGAGGCCCTGATGGCGGAACTTGCTCAAGCCAAGGAACAAGCTCGGGCTAGCAATGCGGCTGCCCTAAAGGCGGCCAAAGAGTTGAGAGCCGAACAGGCTGCTCGTCGCCGAAGCGAGGAAAAGATAGCCGAAATGGCTGAAGAGTTAAAAAATGCCGCCGACCGGTATGCACTCCTTGAAAAGGAGAATAAGGCTAGTTTGACCGAGTTGGACAAGGCACGTAATGCCGCCAAGGAGATCCGGACCGAGATCCGTAGTATGCGGGAGGAGCTCCAACAAGCTGACAAAATCGTGGCTGGGGGTTCGTACTTACTGCGGACAAAGTTCTTGGATCCGAAGTATGTTCCCCTGGCGGGTCGGATGAGTCCTGCGGATGCATATGCGGAGTTGGCGAATAGTACAGTTGACGCTGTCAAGTTCTTCGAGGGTCAAGGCGATGAAGAAGTGGAGAAGCTTTTCTAGTCGCAGTTTAATGCTCCCACTCACCTGCTGCCACTGAATGAGAAGGTGGCTGCTATGGTAGAGCACCACAGGCTGTCCGAACTTGTGATGCGGTCTGTAATAGACCATCTTTGGTCGAAGGGGCCTAAGTCGGACAACTACTTTGGTTTGGTGCAACAACTCCTTGGAGCCATGTCCAGGATTGACGCCCTGAGAAGGTCGGCGTGCATAGAGGGTGTGCGGATGCCTCTAGCCCGCATTAAAGTCTACTGGACGAATATGGAGGCCACTGTAATAGCGAGCTAGGATCCGGCGGGAGGCCAACGTCCGGCCGAGCACTACTTGGCGCAAGTCACAGAAGGTGCCCGCCTGATAGAGGCGCAGTGCTCGAAGAGTGTTTTATTCGAGTGATAAGTCGAATCATTGTAGAAAACAATGTTTAGTTTAATTATGAGGCTGTGTTTATACTTTTGCCCGGAAGTATGATTGTCCTCCCTTTGCGGCTATTCTTATATGTATAAGTAGTCTGAAAGATAGCAGTCGTTGGCTTCAGCCCCCTCGCGGACAATGCGGGGGTGTTGGCGAAAAAATATGCATAATCACACTTGATCCAACATCTTGGTTCGTTAAGGAGATGATCGCACGCCGAACTAGGCAACCGGACTATATAGCTATAACACTTTCGCTTAGCCATGGGAGTCTAATGGTGGGGCTACTATGTAGCCCCTGGTACCTCCATGTGCATCCGAATACGGGTGCGTGTGTACATGGCCGGGAAATGGCCCTTCGTTAAGGCGGAGGAATCTTTAGGGATTCCGGTGAGTCTTCGAGTGGTTGAACAGTCTCTCGCTGTATCATGACGGTCAGTTTTCAGCTTTCTCTACTAAGGCGCTCATCCGGAATAACCAGGGCACAATCCCAGTAGTTCTCCTTTGGCCTGCCTTAGCCGGATGATAGCGGAACATAAGGCGGCAAACCCAGGAGCCGGGCAAACCCAACATTTTGACCAAAGACATGATTCGGAGCTGATGCATATACGGCCAAACTCGTGACGCCGAACACTCCCGAGGGTATTAGGTCTTTTGTAAAAGAAGATAGGCTGACAAGAGCCTATTTTAAGCCATATTTTTCTAGGTACGTGCAATTTAGTTTGTCGTGGCCAAATGTCAAAAATGGCAGTATCCTCTGTGGGTATAGAACCCATGGGATGGTTAAACAACAAGAGGCAGTAGAAAAGGTTTACACAGGGGCTTAATCTAAAAAGAAACCTGTTGCACGGGGCCATGCTGCACGTCTGCGCCTTTGTCTCCGTTGTGCCGTATCCTGGAAGGGTATCGCGCGAATGTTGTCTGTAAAAAAAACTCGTATGAGGGTGCAACGTGAGTATGCGATCAATAATAAGAGTGTAAGCTATTGGCCTGCCAATAATGTCGAGCCAAGTGTGGGGTTGTATTAAATATAGACATCCCCTGGTTTCCCTTATGGGATTACATATACAGTGCCCTGTTTCAATTTATCTGGGCTACCGGACTCGTCTAACCGTGTATGTGGTCATAATGACCAATCATGTTCTCTAAAACTGGAGGTCGCTTATAGTCCGGCCGCCAGGGCCGTCGCGTATTCCTCTGCGCGTGAAGGGCGCTTTATGATTCCGTGAACGGTGATGATGCCACGGGGACCGGGCATCTTGAGTGTAAGGTGGCCATAGTGCGGCAATGCGTTGAAGCGGGCGAAGGCCGTTCTTCCTAGCAATGCGTGATAGCTGCTTTGGAAGGGTGCGACAGTGAAGAGTAGCTCTTCGCTTCTAGAGTTGCCTGGGGAGCCGAATGTTACTTCCAGCACGACGGAGCCTCTGGAGCAGGCTGCAACACCTGGTATCACCCCTTCAAAGGTGGTGTTTCTTTGTTTAATTCTAGATGGGTCTATCCCCATTCTGCGGACAGTGTCCTCGTATATTAAATTGAGAACACTGCCGTTGTCCATGAGGACACGGGTGAGACGGTACCCATCGATTAATGGGTCAAGCACCAAGGCATGTGATCCTCTGCGCCGAATACTAGTTCGGCCGTCCATGTGATCGAAAGTGATCGGACGAGACATCTAATAGTGAGACGTGGGTACGACGGGCTCTACATCGTGCGCTTCTATGGGCGCGCGTTTATGCCCTCTCGTGGATGTGCGAGTTGCGTGGGTCATGTTTACTGTTTTAACCTCTGGCGGGAATTTTTTCTGTACCCTAGTGTTCGACTGGTGAGGTTCATCCTTGTCTTCGCTTGGTGTGCCCCTCCCCTTGTGTTCGGCATTTAATTTGCCGGCCTGCTTGAAAACCCAGCACTCTCTCTGGGTGTGGTTCGCAGGTTTTTCCGGGGTGCCATGAATTTGGCATAGTGTGTCCAGGACTCTGTTCAGACCGGACGGTCCGTCTTTACTGCCTTTGAATGGCTTCTTATTCTGATCAGGTTGAGAGCCCCTGAATCCGGCGTTAACCGTCGTGTTATCCGGGCTTTCTTCCTTGTTTTGGCGTTTGTTTTTATTACGTCGTGGCTTCCCATTGCCATCCCTTAGTTCAGATGTGCTGAGGTCGCTCGTGCCTTTACGGGCCAACCAACTATCCTCACCCGCGCAAAAGCGGGTCATAAGGCTTGTTAAGGCTGCCATTGTCCTTGGCTTTTCTTGGCCGAGGTGTCGGGCGAGCCATTCGTCACGGATGCTGTGTTTGAAAGCAGCTAAGGCTTCGGCGTCCGGACAGTCGACAATTTGATTCTTCTTAGTGAGGAATCCATTCCAAAGCTTGCGGGCGGACTCTCCGGGCTGTTGGATTATGTGACTTAGATCGTCTGCATCCGGAGGCCGGACATAAGTCCCTTGAAAATTGGCCCTGAAAGCGTCTTCGAGTTCCTCCCAACTCCCAATTGAGTTTTCGGGGAGGCTTTTTAACCAGTGTCGAGATGGTCCCTTCAACTTGAGGGGAAGGTATTTGATGGCGTGGGGGTCGTCCCCACGAGCCATGTGAATATGCAGGATAAAATCCTCGATCCAAACCCCTGGGTCTGTCGTGCCGTCGTATGCTTCCATGTTCACAGGTTTAAAGCCTTGTGGGGATCCATGGTCCAGTACTTCTTCGGTGATGCACAGGGGGTGAGCAGCCCCTCTGTATCTGGATGCATTGTCGCATGTAGTCGGCTGTTGTTGTGTCTGGGGTTGATTCCGAACTGGTATCTGGCTTTTATGAGCATTTGGGTGACCATAGTCCTGCGCTGGGGTGTGTCTTCTAGATCCATATATGGACCTCGCTGCACCAACCTTTTTATCCGGATGCTCGCCTAGGTCGTGCGTAGTGTCCTCAGCCGCTCTGTTATGGTTGTGAGGCGGTACGTCTGGTTTCTTGGTCGAATTTTCTTTTGGTGGAACGGCCGCGTCGTCGAATTCTGGCAGTAGCTTGCACTTCGGATAGCTTTTCGTATGGCGGTCATCGTCCTATCTTTCTTCAGTGTCTAGCACCTTATTCCATCTGTGACTTAGCTTTTCCTGTGCGGCCTTGAGCCGTTGCTTCTGCTTTTCTAGACTTCTTGTGGTGGCCATAAGCTTTCTATGGAGGTTGTCTCGTTCCACTTGTTCGTCCGGGATGATGAATGCATCATCGTCCGGACTGTCTTCCTGTTCTGGGGCGGCATCCTGAGCTCGTCCCTCCGGATCATTGTGATCGGGTATTTGCTCCGAACTTGATTTGGCGTTATCTGGCTCGTCCTGCTCCATCGCTGGGTCCATGTGGTCATTATTGCTTTCGGAGTTTGCGGGTATATCAACCCTTCTTGCGCTCTTGTCGCTATTTTTGCCATTGCTGGACTTTGAGCAGCGTCTGCGCCGCCTCTTTGGCTTTTGCCCGGGTGTTTTATCGTCCGAGCTGCCGTCCTTATTGGGCGTATCTACCATGTATATATCATGTGACAAGGTAGTAGTCCCGCGCTCCAGGGATTCTGGAGCCTCTCTTGCATCGTCGTCCATACCATCAATGTCTTCGGAGTCAAGCACGTCGGTTAATTCTTCGATCGTGGCAATGAAGTGGGTGGTGGGTGGGCGCCAAATTCCTTCGTCGCCTGCTTCCCACTCGGGCCGGACATAGTTCAGCCCAGAGTCTCCTGACAAAGAGAGAGACTTCAAGGAGTTCAGGATGTCACCAAAGGGCGAGTGTTGAAAGATGTCCGCAGCGGTAAACTCCATTACCGGAGCCCAACCTGGCTCGGCTGGCTCGAGAGTGAGCGGAACAGGACCAACAGCCGGATATGAGTTCGGGGGTCCGGGGTACAGGCCTCCACAGAGGTGGGACCCGTGTTCGGCTCCACCGCCGATAAGTGCGTGGCCTGCGGAGCGGGGTCCGGCCCTCCGTCCATAGGCAACGTAACCTGTCCTAGATTCAGATCCAAAGCTGCTTCGGGGATGATGTCCCGGGCACTGTCCGACAGCAGGTCTAGGTCGTGCTCATCGTGGCTGTCCGACGCTCCTGGCGCAGGCTCGAATCCGTCGAAGATCAAGTCTCCGCGGACATCTGCCGTGTAGTTCAAGTTTCCGAACCTGATCTGGTGGCCAGGGGTGAAGCTGTCGATCTGCTCCAACTGGCCAAGCGAATTGACCCACAGTGCGAAGCCACCGAACACAAAGATCTGTCCGGGGAGAAAAGTATCACCCTGGACCTTGTTGTTGATGATTGAAGACGCCATCAAGCCTCGAAGCAACGACACAGAGGAACTCTCAATGAAAGCACCAATGTCGTTGTCAAAACCGGCGGATCTCGGGTAGGGGGTCCCGATCTGTGCATCTTAGGCTGATGGTAACATGAAGCAAGGGACACAATGTTTACCCAGGTTCGGGCCCTCTCGATGGAGGTAAAACCCTACTTCCTGCTTGATTAATATTGAAGATATGTGGAATACAAGAGTAGATCTACCACGAGATCGTAGAGGCTAAACCCTAAGAGCTAGCCTATGATGGTATGATTGTAATTGTGATCGGCCTTCTAAGGACCATGCTCTCCGGTTTATATAGACACCGGAGAGCTAGGGTTTACATGGAGTCGGTTACAAGGAAGGAAACATAATATCCAGATCGCCAAGCTTGTCTTCCACGCAAAGGAGAGTCCCATCCGGACACGAGCCGAAGTCTTGAGTCTTGTATCTTGGCGCTTCTATAGTCCGGACGATGTATATAGTCCGGCTGTCCGGATACCCCCTTATCCAGGACTCCCTCAGTGGGCGCACGGCAGATGCCAAGGGATGGCTAAAGAGAGGAGGAGGCTCAAGGGCGCTGGTGGGCTTCGGAGGTGAGGTTGATATGCGCGGGCGTGGGACGCCGGGCATACCCAGGTTGGGGGCTCTCCGGAGAGATAACACCCCTAGTCCTGCTGAGTTTAGTTGGATGGTTGATAGTACAATGTCGCTCCTAGAGCTGTATGGAGGAGGAAGGAGGATAGCCAAGGCTTGGGCTGCTCCTTCTCCCTGGCATTGCTATGTAATGGCTAGTCCTATCTTGCTTGCTTTTGCGTGTCGGGGATCTTACATGTCATATCTCTCATGCCCCTGTGGGCGTGGACTCCTGGGGGTTTTATAGATCAACCCACCCAGGGTTACAATGGTAATATGCTGAGTCGGTGGGTTTGTATGGTCGGTGTCCGGGTTTCCGGGCTGGGTCCCGCTTGGGGGCTTGTGGTTCACCGGGTTCCCCTAGGTGCGGGCCCCGCATGCCTAGGGGGACTGTGCGCCGTCTTGTTGATCGTCATGGCATGGCCGAGTCGAGCCGCGCACAGTGTTCTCCGTCAGGCCGCCGCTTGTTGTCATCAGCGGTGAGGGCGGGAACACTGTTGCCGTGCTAGCCCTGGTCAACGGGTAGGTAAGGGGCACTGTTGCCACGCTCTGGCTGACCACGGGCATGGGCGGGGGCACTGTAGTCTTGGTCATCGGTGATTGAGGTCTCGTCCCATCGTACGGCCTGGATGGGACGGGAGCTGACCCGTGGCTAGGTTGCCGTGGACGCCACGGGTGGGTTGGCTTGCTAGGGAAGCCAAGATTGCGCTAGGCTGAGTTACCTTGCGCCAGCCGCTGTGGTCGGGTCGACGTACCTTGCCGAGTCGAGGGGCTTGGCTGGGTTGTGCGCCTTGCCGGGTCGAGCGACCCGGCCTGGCGCGCGCCGATTTGCGGGGCGATGCGGGCCCCGCTGTTTTTGAAATAGATCCGGGTTCCGTTACCTGCCTGGGGTTCATCCCCCCGACAGTAGTCCCCGAAGCTGTGAAGGTCCGTCGTCTTCGGATGAGTGGGCCTTCGTAGCTTCCCCCTTGAGCAAGGCGGAATCTGCGAACGCCGGGTCCGGCAAAACCCACTGTGTGCCAGTTTTCTCAGAAACCGGATCGCGGCATCCCGGCCGTGGCGGGAACCGAGGAGTCCGTCGAATCTTGAGGCGATCCCTCGGGCTTTGCGCAGGCACCACGTGGTGCCCGAAAGTCGGAGGGGCCTGACAGGCCACGCGCGTGACGGGACTGGGCAATGGGCCTGGGCCCGCCGCCGCGCGCCCATGGCCACGCGTGCGGATTTATTGCGGCGTCTGGGGGCCGGTTGCACTTCCCCGCGCAGTTAGTGTGTGTGTACGTGTGCACTTATTGTGGGGTAGTGGAACGAGCGCGTGCAGATGATCCCACTCCCCCACGTTTGAACCGGGGGTTATAAATTGGGGGGCAAGGGGGCGGCGGACATTATTCTCGCTCGCGCCCTCCTGTCCCCCTGCTCTTGCTCTGCTTCTTGCCACCGACGCACAGCTGAGCCCGTGGCCTTGAGCAGAGACCTTCTCCGTTGTCCTTCTTCCTCTTCTTCTTCCGGTGATGTCGCTGCCATCGGGCTCCTGGATGGGCTCGACCGTCACCGCCGACAACATCACCTACCTTCGGTCCTCGCGGCGCCTACCGCGGGAGACGGACGTCGGCGTCCGTCTACCACACGGTGAGCAGAGGCCCCGGCCCGAGGGGCAGGAGCGTGTCTTCTTCCTCACGCACTTTGAGCGCGGCTTCGGGTTGCCAGCGAGCACTTTCTTCCGTGGGTTCTTGGAGTTCTTCAGGCTCGAGCCACACCATCTCGATGCCGGCGCCATCGTCCAGCTCTCTGGCTTCGTGACCCTGTGCGAAGGGTACCTGGGGGTCGAGCCCACCATTGATCTCTGGGCGCGCTTCTTCTCCTTGAAGCAGCAGGGCCAGTCGGCCGAAGAGTTCGCCGACTGCGGGGCCGCCGTCATCTCGAAGCGGTCGGGGGCGGACTTCCCCAAGATCTCGCTCGAGGATTCTGCCTAGAAGTGGCAGAACTCCTTCTTCTATGTCCGCAACCATGGCGCGGACCACATCAACCTTCCCCCCTTCGCCGTCGCGCCGCCGCGGGCGAAAACAAACTGGGGCTACTCGCTCCGCGCCCATCGCAGGAGATTGTCAACCTCTGCGAGCGGGTCACGGTGATGAGGACGCAGGAGGGGCTCACTGGCACCAACCTCCTTGCCGCGTTCATCACCCGCCGGGTTCTCCCGCTTCAGAGGCGCTCCTGCCTCATCAGCGAGATGATCGGGCTTCAGGATCCCAACCGGATGGGATCCACGCGGCTGTCTGCGGAGCAGGTCGCGCGAGGCGTGAACGACATCTCCAAGGCCAACCTTGGAGAGGACTGGCGATTCGGCAAGGCGCCGTACATCCAGGCGAACCCGGCGCCGCAGGTGAGCATCTGGTCTTGCTATGTTTCTGCCGCGCATCTTCTCATTCGTCCCGACGCATCGTGGGAGATTCTTCTGAACGCGAGCCGGCACTCTTACGCCCGGGCTCCATTGCAGGTGGCGCCGGTGGCGCCAGGGGAGCCCGCGGCTCACGGCGGCAAGGAGGTGGCCAAGTCCGATGCCGGCACTGGGCGCCGCACGAGTAAGCTTCGAGTCTTTCTCTTCTTCAGTTGTCTTGGATTGTTTGGGCGTGTTGCGGCGTAGGCGACGCTGGCGCCAGTTGTTGATGTAGCGGCATTGGGCAGGGGAGGCGGCGAGGCGGGTGGAGCCGGGTCCTTGCATGGGGCGGCGCCGAGCCGCCCACACGGGAAGGACAGCGTCGCGCCGCGACCCCGGGGCTCAAAGCGCACGGCGGATCCGGCTGAGCCTGGGAGGCCGGCCAAGAAGAGGCGTGGGAAGCCGACCCCGGTCCCATTCTTGTCGGGGTAAGTCTTGTTTCCTGCTTGCGCCCTGATTTCTTGGGCCAGCCTCGTCTTGTGTTTGCTCATTCTTCTTTTTTCTTCAGGTCACCAATCGCGCTGGCGAGGCGCCGCGGCTGCCGAGGGGGCCACGTTCCGCAGGAGCCGGTCCGACCTCGCCGGCCTGGCCGGGGAGGAGGGACGGGGCGACTCGGACCTCGGCCTAGACCCGGATTATGCTGAGGCCTTGGCCTGGCAGGACAGGAACCGGGCCGAGGCGGAGTTGGAGGCGGCGGCGGTCCGGGCTTGGACCGACGCGGCGGCGGCATGGGCGCGAGGCGGCGCGGAGCTGGCCTGGCGCGAGATGCCAGAAGGCACGGTGGTGGTGGCGACGGTTTTTGAGCCGTTGACGCTGAGGGAGCGCAGCCGCGGAGGCTGGGCTGAGGTGGTGGTCCTCGACCGGGAGGTCGTGGAGGTAGGGGACGGAACCCCGCCGCAGGCCGATGTGGTCGAGCGCGCGGGGACCGATGGTGGTGAAGGCGGCGTCGCTTTGGAGGAGGCACCGCAGGCTGTGGTGCCGGAAGCGCCGCCGGTTGTGGAGGAGGCACCACAAGCGGCGGTGCCTGAGGTGGCGACGCAGGGTGTCCCGGTGTCCGAGGAGGTGACGGCGCCGGGAGGGGCGTCGGAGGAGGTGCTGGCCGCGTTGCAAGCGGCCAGCGGTGGGCGTGCCTTGGTGCTCCGTCCGGGAGGGTGCCGAGCCGTCGTGCCACCACCCGCGCGAAGCGGGGGCGCGACCGTCTTTGGGCCCCAGACCCAGGAGGAGGCGGCGCTGGACGCCGTTAGCCACCGCCTTCGAGGTCGGACGGAGCGGCTTGAGGCCTTTGCCTAGGCCGAGGTGGAGTCGCAGGCGTCCCACTCGAAGGCGGCCATCTTCATCATCCCGACCTCTGGAGTCATGGGCGTCCCACTCACCGAAGCACTGCTGCACCACCAAGTCCGAGTCGCCATAGCACAGGATGCACCGGATGCCGAGTTCCTTGGCGAGCCGGAGGCCGTGCACAAGGGCTTCGTATTCGGCGATGTTTTTGGAGGCGGCGAAGTGGATCTGGAGTACGTAACAGAGTCGGTCGCCCTTTGGAGATGATAGTACGATGCCGGCCCCTAAGCCGAGTCGCATATTGGACCCGTTGAAGTGCATGCGCCAATGCTCGAGCCGGGAGGCGGCGGCAGGTACTGGGTCTCGGTCCAGTCGGCGAGGAAATCGGCCAGGGCCTGAGACTTGATCGTGGTGTGGGGCTCGTAGAGGATGGTGTGGCCGGCTAGCTGGATCGCCCACTTGGCGACTCGGCCAAAGGCGTTCCGGCACCCGATGATTTCTCCGATCGGCGTCGTGCTGACGATGGTGACGACGTGCTCTTGAAAATACTGCTTCAGCTTCTTGGCGGTGAGGTACACGCTGTAACACATCTTCTGGTAGTGCGGGTAGTTCTGCTTGGAGGTGGAGAGCCGTTCGCTCAGGTAGTAGACCGGGCGCTGGACGGCCTGGATCTTGCCCTTCTCCGGTCGCTCGACCACCAGCACCATGCTGACCGCCCGCAAGGTCGTGGCTATGTAGAGCAACAGCGGCTCCTTGTCGGTCGGCGCGGCCAGGACGGGTGCGGTGGAGAGCATGCCCTTGAGGTCTTGGAAGGCTTCGTCCGCCTTGCCGTTCCACTCAAATGGGCTTGTTTTCTTCATTAGCTGGTACACGGGCGGTGCCTTCTCGCCCAGCCGGCATAGAAACCGGCTGACCGAGGCCAGGCAGCCTGTGAACTTCTGGACATCGCGCAGCCGGGTTGGCTTCCGCATGTGCTCGATGGCCTTGACCTTCTCCGGGTTTGCCTCGATGCTGCGTTCCGAGACGAGGAAGCCGAGCAACTTTCCGGCTGGGATGCCGAAGACGCACTTTTCCGGGTTGAGCTTGACCTTGTATTCACGGAGGTTGGCAAATGTTTCCTTCAGATTGTCGAGGAGTATGAGGTGCTGCTTGGTCTTCACCACGATATCGTCCACGTACACGTGGATGTTCTTGCCGAGTTGCGGTAGCAGGCATTTCTGCATGCAGCGTTGGAAGGTGGCGCCGGTGTTCTTCAACCCGAACGACATGGTGATGTAGCAGTATGCCCCGAAGGGCGTGATGAAGGACGTCTTCAGGGCATCGGCCGGGTCCAGCTTGATCTGGTGATAGCTGGAGTAGGCGTCCAGGAAGGACAGTAGCTCGCACCCGGCGGTCGAGTCGATGACTTGGTCGATCCGCGGGAGGGCGAACAGATCCTTGGGACAGGCCTTGTTGAGGCTGGTTTAGTCGATACACATGCGCCAGGTCTTGTTCTTCTTCAGGACGAGGACTGGGTTGCCAGCCACTCGGGGTGAAACACTTCCATTATGAAGCCGGCCGCCAAGAGCTTGGTGACCTCTTCACCATTGGTTCTTCTCTTCTCTTCGGAAAATCGATGGAGGGGTTGACGGACAGGCTTGGCGTCCTTGCGAACGTGGAGTTTGTGCTCGGCGTACTTCCTCGGGATACCCGGCATGTCTTTGGGGGTCCATGCGAAGATATCCCGATTCTCACGGAGGAAGTCGACAAGCTCGCCTTCCTATTTGCTGTCGAGGCGGGCGCCTGCGACAACGTACTTGCTGCAGCTGGGGTCTTCTGGGTTCAGCTTCACTTTCTTGGTTTCCTTGGAGAGCTTGAAGGAGGCCTCATCTGCCGGGTACAGGGTAGGGATCGACGCGTCGGAAGCCTCGCCGGCTAGGGCGACGATTCGATCGAGCTGGCGCCGCTCCTCGGCAATGACCAGCGACTCGGCCAGCTTGGCCCCGTCTCGGGCGCACTCCAGAGGCTTGCGGTAGTCGCCGGTGACGGTGATGAGGCCCTTGGGACCTGGCATCTTCATCTTCAGGTATGTGTAGTGGGGGACCGCCATGAACTTGGCGAGTGCGGGCCAGCCCAGCAACGCATGATACACGCTGGACAGGTCCACCACCTCGAACCAAATTGGTTCGCGTCGGAAGTGGCTGCTGTCACCGAACAGGACGTCGAGCCAGACCCGGCCAATAGGTGAACAGGAGAGGCCGGGTACAATGTCGTGGAAGACGGTCCGGGTTGGCTCCAGGTCCTCGGCCTTGAGGCCGAGCTTGGTCATCATGTCGCGGTAGAGGATGTTGATGATGTTGCCGCCGTCAATGAGGACTCGGGAGAACTTGCAGGTGCGCCGCGTGATGATGGTAGGGTTGAGGACGAGGGCGTAACCACCCGGACTCGGCATGACTGCCGGGTGATCCTCCCGGGTCCAGGTGATCGGGCGATCCGACCAATGCATGAAATCCTTCTTGGCCGGGACGACGGTGTTCACCTCTTGTCGGAGGAGGGGCTCGCTGTGCTTGTCATCACCGAGGCTGGTGAAGACGACGTAGGCCACATTCTGGTCCGGGTAGACGTCGTTCCGCATCGCGCCGCCGGCGGGAGGCGGTGGTGGAGGCGGAGGCGGCTACCCCACACCCAGAGCCAGAGCCGGAGCCGGAGGAGGCGAAACGTCGCCCCTCATGATGCGCTTGGTGATGGCGCACTGTCGAAGCGTGTGCGTGGAGGGTCTTGCGCCGCTGTGGTGCTTGCATGGGGCGTCGAGCATCTCTTCAAAGCTCATGGCGGGTTGCCACGCCATCTTGTCGGTCTGCCAACACTTTGCTGCCGGGTCCGCCACAGGCTCGGCGGCCGCGACGAGACGGTTGTCGTGACGTTGCGCCGGCTGCTCGGCCTTGCGCTTGTTGTTCTGATGGTGTTGCTGCTGGCTGCTCTCGCCGACCGGCTTCTGTGGAGGGACCGGCTTCGCCTTGCCGGCCTCACCCAGCGCCACCTGGATCTTCATGGCGGAGTCGGCATTGGCGTACTTGTCCGCCGTCACCATGAGCGCGGCCATGGTGCCCAGTTCGGAGTGTAGAAGCTTGTGCTTGAGGAGGGTGCCATCTCGGCACCCGCTGACGAAGTACTGGATCGTCTGGACTTCATGGACGCCCTCACAGCTGTTCCGGAGCTCGGTCCAGCGTGCGAGGTACTCGTGGCCGGTCTCCATCGTCCCCTGCACGCACATGGCGAGCTGGCTGGGGCGAGCGGGCCGCTTGTACGTCCCCATGAAGTTGCGAACAAATGCCTCCTCGAAGTCGACACATGCGTTGATGCTGCCCATTAGCAGGCTGTTCAACCATGTGCGAGTCGATCCTTGGAGCATGAGCGGTACGTAGCGCACGGCGAGACGACGATTGGCACCGGTGATGCCAATGGTCGTGGTGTAGTCGGTGAGCCAGTCTTCTGGCTTCATGGTCCCGTTGTACTTGGGGTGTCACGGGGAAGCACGAACCCCTTGGGGAAGGGCTCCTCCCGGATGCGTGGGCCGAAGCACGCCGGCCCGATAGCGCCACTCTCCTCCACCTCCAGGGAGCGAGCGATCCGATCGATGCGGTGGTGCGCGTCGGCATCTTCGATGGCGCGCGGGCTGAGTCGACTGGCGGACAGGCCCCGAGGGGCCGGACACCGGCCAGGCTGGCCGGGTCCGCGTTGGGTCTCTGGGGCGTGCTCGTTGCCCAGAGCATCGGTGGCGGTGCCAGCTGGGTTGCGCCGGGTCCGGGCTTGGCCGGAGTGTGCCTCGCCGAGCGGCGAGGAGGCCATGTGCAGGAGTTCGCCGAGTCCACCAAGGCGGGCGGAGCCGGACCCTGCCGTCTTGGCGAGCTGGTTGAGGCGGTCCTGCTGGGTGTAGGCGGCGTGGAGGAGCTCGCGCATCCGCCCGATGCGCTCCTTGAGCTCCTTGCCCGCGAGTTGGTCGAGGCCGACCGCGGCTGCCTCCGCAGCGCGCATGTTCTTGACTGGGGTCTCGTAGACGGTCCGGACGGCGCCAAAGGCCCGGCCGATCGCTCCTCCCCGGGCACGAGTATCGACCCGGCTTGGCTCGGCCGCGGCGGGCATGAATCCGTGGGCGGCGTCGTGCTCCATCTGAGCAGCTTCCAAGCGGCGCCTGGTGGCGGCCAGCATCTCGGACAGGTCCAGCATCTGCTGGCGCCTGTCCTCGAGCTGGGTTCGGGCTTCAGCGATGTTGGTGGCGTCGACGTCGGTGCCGATGGGGATGCGGAGGCTCTGCATCACGGCGCTTAGCGGGTCGGACGGCTTTGTCCGTGCCGTGGCGGCCGCGGCTTCGGCGACTCTTGTCGCCTTGCTCGACAAGGAAGAGGCGCCATCCCCGGTGACGAATACCTCCACGTGGGCGTCCATCGCCCCGGCAGTGAATCCACCACTGAGAGGGAGCGGGGAGTCGGAGTAGCTGAGCACCTTGCTGGGGTACTCGTCGACCGTGAGCGCATTGGAGATGCGCAGCGCGGTGAAGGAGGCGGCGAGCGCGCCGATGACGGCGTCCGCCAGAGCGACGGACTCGTCGGAGTAGGAGAAGGGCCCCGTATGAAGCATGCTTCCGGCCAGCTCCTTGAGCTCCCCCACGGTGGGCGCCAACTGTCGTGGTGGGCACACGGCAGATGCCAAGGGATGGCTAAAGAGAGGAGGAGGCTCGAGGGCGCTGGTGGGCTTCGGAGGCGAGGTTGATATGCGCGGGCGCGGGACGCCGGACATACCCAGGTTCGGGGCTCTCCGGAGAGATAACACCCCTAGTCCTGCCGAGTTTAGTTGGATGGTTAATAGTACAATGTCGCTCCTGGAGCTGTATGGAGGAGGAAGGAGGCTGGCCAAGGCTTGGGCTGCTCCTTCTCCCTGGTGTTGCTATGTAATGGCTAGTCCTATCTTGCTTGCTTTTGCGTGCCGGGGATCTTACATGTCATATCTCTCATGCCCATGTGGGTGCGGACTCCTGGGGGGTTTTATAGATCAACCCACCCAGGGTTACAATGGTAATGTGTCGAGTCGGTGGGTCTGTATTGTCGGTGTCCGGGGTTCCGGGCTAGGTCTCGCTTGGGGGCTTGTGGTTCGCCGGGTTCCCCTAGGTGTGGGCCCCACGTGCCTAGGGGGACTGTGGGCCGTCTTGTCGATCGTCATGGCGTGACCGAGTCGAGTCGTGCACATTGTTCTCCGTCAGGCCGCCGCTTGCTGTCTCAGCGGTGAGGATGGGAACACTGTTGCCGTGCCAGCCCTGGTCAGCGGGTTGGTAAGGGGCATTGTTGCCACGCTCTGGCTGACCACGGGCATGGGCGGGGGCACTGTAATCTTGGTCATCGGTGATTGAGGTCTCGTCCCATCGTACGGCCTGGATGGGACAGGAGCTGACCCGTGGTTGGGTTGCTGTGGACGCCACGGGTGGGTTGGCTTGCTGGGGAAGCCAAGATTGCGCTGGGCTGAGTTGCCTTGCGCCAGCCACTGCGGCCGGGTCGACGTACCTTGCCGAGTCGAGGGGCTTGGCTGGATTACGCGCCTTGCCGGGTCGAGCGACCCGGCCTGGCGCGCGCCGGTTTGCGGGGCGATGCGGGCCCCGCTGTTTTTGAAATTGATCCGGGTTCCGTTGCCTGCCTGGGGTTCATCCCCCTGACACCAACCAACTTAAGAGGGGCCACGAGCCTGCCCGGCGCGCCCTAGGGTAGGGGGGTGCACCATCTGAGCTCATGACTCCCTCGAGCATCCTCCTGCATTAATTCTTTTTCCCAAAAATCACATATATTCCAAAATAATTTTTCGTAAAATTTTATCGCATTTGGACTTCATTTGATATGGATTTTCTGCGAAAAAATGCAACAAACAGGAGCTGGCACTGGGCACTGGATCAATATGTTAGTCCAAGAAAATCATATCAATTGTTGCCAAAAGTATGTGAAAGTAACAAAATATGGGCATGAAACAATCAAAAATTATAGATACGATGGAGACGTATCAAGTAGCCGCCTCGGCAACTGTGTGTCATCAATGTAGGCAATAGACAGAAGAATGGATGGTCTTCGTGTACTTTGAATGCGGAGCAGTCGCCTGCATCGGGAAACGGCACGGGCAACGCTCCCTCGGCCGGCACACCGTTTCAATGTTGGCGCCAGTGATCGGTCGCATCCGCTCTTGCCAGGTATGAATGCAGCACTGACGATCGGGAGCGGTGCTGACCGTTTCGGACGGGAAGTACGCGCGGGCGAGCAAGGAGGTTTTGGTGGGCCAGAGCGGTCAGACGCAGGCATGGCAGTGATCCGGACTCCCACAAAGCCACCCACATTTTTCTACGGTTTGCACGAGAAAGTGCGCTCAGACACCGTGTGGACCGATACATGTCCGTGTTGAATGGCTTCCGCGGTCCGGACGTATGCAGACGGTTTGAAGGTCGACGTTTGAGATTTCCTTAGGTCATCTCTAAAGGGGACCATCAAACTTTCACTATATGTCCGAACACTACTTTTGCCATCCAACAGGAACCTCTATATGTCCGCTTAGCCGGAACGTATGGATTCTAGTATCCAGGAGACAAACACGCGTCAGGAGGGGGAGGGCTTTGCCGGAGTCTAGGCGTTCACTTGACCAATCACATGCATAGTCCCTCTCTTCTGCCTCTTTTCCCAACCGCGCATGCATGGCACCCCTCTCCTCTCTCTCTCTCCATTCAATCGGACACTAAACCACAAATATCCCATCACATGCATGATCCCCACCTATTTTTTCTCCTCCCAACCAGATACTTTGTGATTAGCATTGGATGACTCCCTCCCATATCATGTCGGCGGAGCACGTCCGGACATAAAAACGGACATATTCCGGTGACATTTGCGGATCAGCTTTGGAGATGCCCTTACAGAATATAAAAGCAATGGGAGGTGAGTTGGCTGCCATGTACTAAACAGAACAAAAGGGTAAAAAAAAGCTTAATGAAAAGTGTATGTCCGATCTTCAATTTATGGGTATTTTCTTTTCTTGGCTATATTAATGAGAAGAACTGGTTCCTTTTTTAATTTTTTGATACCCAAGAGTATGGGTTTTGGGGAATGGTCATTCCTGGCGAAACAAATAGCCCAAACTACAATGGTGAGCTCCAAACAAAGTGGACTTTGAGAGAACTCTTTATGCCATTCGTCCGGTTCTGAATTGAGTTTTGTAACAATGTCCAATAAGGGCACAAGTATTGCCAACAATCAATGGCAAAAAGTCACATCTCAGATACTGGCCCCTCATCTGCTATTCAGGCTACTAAGGAAGACTATAATCCATGTGGGAAAGCTCCTGCTAATCCATCCATCTTCCTAGGTGTTGTGCCTTCCTCGCCTCCGCCTCTTCTCCCTGTCCCCTCTCCGCTCAGATCCAGTCCCAAGAGGCTGCCAGAGTCGCTGTTTGGGCTTCCGGTTCCGCCGGCGAAGAAGGCCAGCATCCATGGAGGTCGTGGGAGGGCAGAAGATCAGTCTGATTCGGTGCTCGGAGCTCCGCCTGTTAGGCAAGTTCTCTCTCCACAGCCATCTGCAACTAGTGGTATGGGAGCCTTCACAGTGCCTGCTAGTACAGGGAGAGGAAGGACTTTGGACGGTTCTTCGCCTTTTGGATCCGCAACATCTCAGGGTGGCTACCATCGATATCGCTATAGCAGATGGGATATTCCTCCGGCCAGGGGATATGGAGGTTTGTGTTCCAATATGCATGGGGTTATGCGCAATCGCGCTTGTTCCTCCACTTGGAAGCGTGACAGTGGAAAAGGTCTGCATGTTGATATGGGCGAACATAGCCCCAGAATTCAAACCGCAATGAAAAAACAAGATGACTTTAGTTCCTCTGGCCAAGGCAATACATTGGATCTTCGGAATGATCAAGTTGGAGAAAACATGGAATTGAATGTTGGTATGGATAAGAGGGTGGCTGAATCCTTTCCTCGGGCAGCGGCGCATGGCCCTAACGCGCCTCGGGCGCCATGAAAGCAATAGCATGGAATTGCCGAGGTATGGGCCGAGACCTTGGCAATGATCGAATGTTGTTCCTGGCCAATCTGGTTCGCTCTACAAAAGCTCAGGTAATTTTTGTTTCAGAAATCAAATCTTCCAAAGTTCGTTCTGTTGATCTTGTAAAGAGGTTTGAGGTGGCTGACAGTTTTGTTGTTCCTTCTAGAGGGGCTTCAGGAGGGCTCTGGCTTATGTGGAATGACGATCTTAAGGTTTCTGTTCGTAGTTCTTCCTTCCACTTTATCTTAGCGGATGTAGTTCATCTAGCCTCGGGGGTTCACTTTTGTTTGGTTTGTATATATGGTGACCCCTACCATAGGCAGACTAGTGACATTTGGAATCAGATCTCCACTTTTGTGTATGATAACTTTGGCAAACCCATGATCTGTATGGGTGATCTTAACGATATTTTGTATGATACGGATGGTTGCAATGGTACTGTTAATTATTATCGTTTGTCTGCTTTTCGTGCTATGATTAAAAATTGTGGCCTCTTTGACATTGGTTTTAGTGGTCCTGCTTACACTTGGCGTAATAGGCAGCACACGATTAGGCCTATTTACAGACGTTTAGATCGTTGTCTTGTTAATGCAGATTGGTGTGCTCTGTATCCCAACTCTAAGGTGCTTAACTTGCCTATCATCCTTAGTGACCATGCTCCCATTCTCATTTCCACGGATGGTAGTTTTGTTAAACCTAGGCAATCCTTCAAATTTGAGAATTGGTGGTTAATGGATAAAGATTTTAATAGTTTTGCTAAATCTTCCTGGAACAATGTTAGATCTACCTCTTTTGTTGCAAAAACCACTTCTTTGGCAGGATCTTTGAAAAAATGGTGTAGGAAGAAGAAACCCTTTCAACTAGAACTGCAGGAGTTGGAGTCCCATATTAATCAAATTCAAATGCTTCCTTGGAAACAGCAAGATCATAATCTGGAGCAACAACTAACCCTCAGGTATAAGCATGTTCTCAATCAACTTAATAGCTTTTATAAGCAAAGAAGCAAGAAGGGTTGGGCTACTGGTGGTGATCGTAATACTAAATTTTTTCATCAAGCTGTTCTCAAGAGGAGGAAGAGGAATACCATTTGCTCTATTAAAGATGAAAATGATGTTTTGCATTTCAGACCTGATCTCATTGCTAACACTTTTGTTAACTATTTCAGATATATCTTTTCGTCTCCTAATGTTAATTCTGGAAGACCTTTTCTTGCTTCACAGTTTCCTGACGGCTCTTTGGATCCCACTTATCTAATTCCAGATAAAAGTGAAGTATTGCAGATCTTGAAGGATATGAAGTTGAATGCTTCGCCAGGGCCGGATGGCTTCAATGTTGAGTTTTATCTAGCTGTATGGGATTGGATAGGAGATGAGGTCACCCAGTTGGTGGTTAATTTTTATAAATCAGGTATATTGCCACCTCATATTAGTGACACTAACATTGCTCTCATTCCAAAAAAAACTGGTTTCCCAGGTTCCTATGGATTATCGTCCCATTAGCCTTTGTAATGTCATATACAAAATCATTGCCAAATCCTTAGCTAATCGCCTCAAGCCTCTTCTCCCTGATTTTATTGACCATGCTCAACAGGCTTTTATTGAGGGTAGAAGGATTAGTGATAATATTATTATTGCTCAGGAAATCACCCATTCTTTTGCTCTTAAATCCTGGAATCAACTTGCTTTCATGCTTAAAATTGATCTTGCGAAAGCTTTTGATCGTTTAGAATGGAGCTTCATAGTTTCAGCTCTTGCTCGTAAAGGTCTGCATGGTCATTTCATAAATTTGATCTATGAATGCATTTCCACACCCACTTTCTCTGTGGTTATTAATGGTAAACATTCTCATGAATTTAAAAGCGCTAGGGGTATTCGCCAAGGTTGTCCTATGTCCCCTTATTTGTTTGTTTTGGCCATTAATGAATTGTCTCTTGCTCTTAATGATGCTCTGGCTGATAATCATTTGCAGGGTATTTCTCTTGGACCAGGTTGCCCTCCTATTCATTCTCTCTTGTTTGCAGATGATTTATTAGTTTGTGGGCAAGCTTCGGTTCAAGAGGCAAATGCTATGGCCCAAATTGTCCATCATTTCTGTTCTATTTCTGGGCAAACTCCTAACTGGGCGAAATCTGCCATTATCTTCAGCTCTCGTGTTAGTCAGGCTGTAGCTCATGATATTAAGCAGATTTTCCCTGTTTCTAACATGGAGGCTCATTTTTCTCATCTGGGTCACCCTCTTATTCTTCCTGCTAAGAATAGATCTGCTGCCTATAATTTTGTTTTAGATAAATTTCTGAATAAGCTACCGGCTTACAAGGCTAACATGCTTTCTCATGCAGCTAGGCTTGAGTTGATCAAATCTGTTTTCTCTGCTATTCCTGTTTACTATATGGCTAACATTTTGTTCTCCAAAAAACTTTTAGCCAAACTCACTACTATTATTAGGAACTTTTGGTGGACAGGTATTAGGGAAAATAATTCCAACAGGGGTTTGTGTCTTCGCGCTTGGAAGGATATTTGCAATTCAAAGCAGGAAGGTGGGCTTGGTATTAGGAATTTGCAAGCGGTTAATGAAGGGTTGATTCTTGCAGCTGCTTGGCATCTGGCTAAAGATCCTTCCTCTCATCTTCATTTGGTCTTTAAATCTAAATATTTCTTTGATACTTCGATTTGGCTGGCTAGCTCGTCCACTTTTTGGTCTGCCATTCTTAAAATGCTTCCAAAACTCAAAGCTCATTCTTTCTATCAGCTCACTCAAGGTAATGTTTCTATATGGAGCACTCCCTGGTGCTCTCTTTGGACTACTGTTTATGATCACCTTATTGTTCAGCCTTCAGGTTATGTTTACCCTTCTCTTGTTAAAGATCTTTGGGTTCCTGGAACCAAAATTTGGGATAATAATTTGATTTTTTCTCTTTTCCGTCAGCCTCTTGCTAATGTTATTATTCAAACTGATATTGTTCAAGAGAACTGTCCGGATATACTTTGTTGGGATCTAACACCTTATGGCAATTGTACTTCCAAATCCACTTATAAATTGTGCTTGCAGGACATTCATGCTAATCCTAGATCTGCTCCTTCTCAAGTTCCTTTGCAGATTAAAAATCTTCTAAAGCTGATTTGGAAGCAAAAGACAATAATTCCTAGAGTCAAGACTTTTGCTTGGAGGCTTCTCCGGGAGGCCCTTCCCACAGGTTTGAGAGCTGGCCGCTTTTCTCTACATATCTCTCAATTTTGTTGCAGATGTGGACAGCAAGAAGATGAGATGCATTTGTTTTTTCTTTGCGACTTCGCTAGAGCTGCTTGGTTCTCTTCTCCTTGGTGCATTAGAACGGATGCACTAATTCAAGCCAATCCTACTATTCACAGCGTTTTACATGCTTTAATTAACATGATTCATTCCCATGCATCTGTGCCTAACATTCTCAATTTTTTGTGGTGCCTATGGAAAGCTCGGAATGACCATCTTTTCAACAGGAAGAGAGCTCTTCCCTATCAAATTCATATTGCTGCTAAAGCTCTCGATGTTGAATTGAATGATAATATGCATGTTTCTCTCCAAAATAACGTTGTTTGTGTTGTGCCTACTGTTAACCAGCTACCTGTGCAGGGAAAAACAATTAAGTCTGATCTTCTGCTAACAGGACCAAGAGTTTACTCTGATGCAGCTTTCAGGTGTAAAAAAATCCCTGGTTTAACTCAAGGAATGGTGGCTACTGGCATCGGAGTCTACCTTTGTTTGCCACAAGATCCGACAGAAATCAATGTTCAGGTTCAAGCGTCTTCTGCGGATACAGATTCTCCTTTGAAAGCGGAAGCTTTTGCTCTTCTCTTGGCGGCTCAAGTGGCTAATCGCCTTAACATTTCTCAACCTACTTTCCTCACCGACTGCCTCTCTTTGGCATCGTTTGCTGCTTCTTCTAAGGCTTCTGATGTTGCCATCCCCTAGGCTATCAGGAAAATACTAGCTGAATTTTTCTTCTTCTCCTCTGATCTTCATGCTCAGGTGTTTCACATTTCTAGGGAGATCAATGGGATTGCCCACAATATGGCTCAACAGGTTCTTAGGCCTTATCTAGGACCTGACATATGCTGTTTTGCCTCAGCTCATCGAAATGGATCTTGCCCTGTAGTTTCTCTTCTTTCCAATTTTCAGTTCCAGGGATTTGTAATCCATGCTGTACACTGTTATTGAGCTGAATAGTAAAGTTTGGCGCTTTGTGCGCCTTCTGTTGTTCAAAAAAAAAGTCACTAGAAGAATAGTTGATCTTTGGCTTCAGTGTCATCTTCCATGAAATACACATATGTATCTAGGAACGTAAAATTTCTCACTACCTCTCTTTAATTCCCTGTCTACAAATGATGAATGTACACACGGGGGCTATGCTTCAAAGAGCTTGTTGTGTCAAGTAACAAATTCTACGGACTAGTGTCGATTCATGGACACACATGCGTAATCTACAGGTTTTGGTTGTATATGTTTGGTTTCTTTGGCATCTTGCATTATAGAACAATATAGACAAACCGGACAAATATGGCCACCAGTGTTGCTTGAGGATACAGAAGAGCAGGTATGTCTGTTAACATACTCCTACGTGTTTATAGAAAAATGGGGAGGAGCCCCCCCCCCCCCTCCCCCCGCGCTCCATTGCATAAATGAAACCAAAGTCATACAACAACAAGATCTTATCTTATGGAGGGCACTTAATACTTATTATATCAGTGCTCACGAGTATGCTGATGTTCCTCCTATCGTTCTGTGAGATACCGATCGGGTATGGAAAAGATTGGATTTTTATCGATCTCATTTTTTCAAGAAAATAGACGAAAACAAAACAAAATATAGGCTGGCTAAATGGAACATTATTTGTAGGTAGAAAGACCAAGGTGGGTTGGGCAATGAAAATCTAGATGTGAAAAATAAGTGCTTACTTAGAAAATGGCTTTACAGACTAGTTGTTGAGAGGGAAGGGGTATGGTCATGATTGTTACGTAATAAATACCTACATTCTAAAATGCTGGCTCAAGTGACGGCACATCCATCTAACACTACTCTTTGGAAGGGGCTCATGAGAACAAAGATTGCCTTCTTTAACGGGAGCAAATGCATTGTAGGGAATGGATATAGTACTCGACTTTGGAAAGATACCTGGTTGGGAGAGGCACCACTAGCCTTGCAATATCCTTCCCTTTATGACATTGCACAACAAAAATAGATTTTTGTTGGTACAGTGTTGAGTTCAATTCCTCTTAACATTCAGTTCAGACGATTGTTATTGGGAGAACGTTCGAATATATGGCTGCATCTCGTGCATATGTTAGTGGAGGTTAACCTCTCTGATGCAACATACACCTTACACTGGAAGTTGTCAGTGTCAGGAATCTTCGCGATTAAGTCTATGTATATAGACTGGATAAACACCGGGCCTATCCCAAGGTCTATACACATTTGGAAAATCAAGGTGCCGTTAAAAATCAAGGTGTCTATGTGGTTTGTGCATAAGGGATTAATTTTGACAAAGCATAACTTGGCGAAACGTAATTGGGAAGGTAGCAAATGATGTTGCTTTTGTGATCGGGATGAAACAATAGAACATCTTTTTCTCCAATGCTCACTGGTGAAGTTATTATGGCGAACCATTACGTGTCCTTTAATGTTTCTGCGTCCATTACGGTTTCACATTTATTTAGGACTTGGTTAACTGGGATAGAGCCTAAAACCGCGGCACATATTCGGGTTGGAGTGTGTGCATTACTTTGGGCCATATGGAATTGTCAGAATGATGTGGTCGTTAACAGACAAACCATCACAAACTTTTTCCAGGTTATCTTGAGGGCGTCTGCTTGGATCCGTACGTGGTCGTTACTCAGCCATACAGATCACAGGGAGCTTATGGATATTGAGTGCAACCGATGGGAGATGATCACATAGGATACTTACAATCGATTTGGATGGCAGTCCAATAATAAAGTAGGTGTGTGGTCATCTTACCATATTTCACTGGTTGTGGCAATTTTATGTTTTATTATTGATTTTCACATTACTATTTGAGATCTTATTTGTACACAATGTTTAATAATATGGCTGTGCATCAAGAGATGTAGAGTCCGGTGGCTTTCCTCCTTTTCGAAGAAAAATACAACATAATCTGATGTTCCGGAACGAAGTTTAAATAGGATATAAAATCCAAATTGACTACTCAACAACTGGGGACAAGTATGAACCGAAAAAATGGCAACAAGGGTCAACCCCACAATAAATGCAAACACGCGGATGCGAGCTTCCAACGCATCTTTGTTGCTAGTGTCTCCGTGCCTGCATTTTGAAAGAGATGTGCCTTGCCTTTAGAGGGGGTGTCGCTATTGTTGTGGCGACCAGTAGATCTCCAGTTGGGACACATGGCTCATGATCAAGCGTTTACATTTGAAAGATTTTTCAGGTGACCCAAATTGATCTGCATCGTCTCGGGAGATCCTAATTTTGTCCCAAGCTCATGCTATAGGAGGAGAGGAACCCAAAGCAAGAGAGAAAATGTTCAACCTGAACAAATCAACGAGGGTTTCCTCGGAAAATTTGAATGAGAATTGGAAAAGTGATCCAATTTCTGCCTGCATTGATCTATTGGCAGAATTAGAGTGAATTCCACTTTTTACTCTCTAGTTATGCATTGGTGACACTAATTACCCCATCAAATGAAAATCGTCTAGATTTTCCATTTAAAAAGGCTAGATCCTCTTTTTTTTATGCATGTCGTTTTGAAAGGTGTGAGGTGATGATTGAGACTCAAAAATACCAGGAAAACGACGAGGAGTCGACCAGATGGTGAAAAAAAGGAAGGGCATTATCGTCGATGGCGCCCTCTGCTATTTACATATTTTGACGTCATCGATGATAATGCCCATCCTTCTCTTCTAAGGGAACATGCAGAATGCCAAAAATGGGTAACACCTTGTTTAAAATTTAATATATAGTGGGTTTCTGGTTTTATTTCACTAAATGGGATGACAAGTGTCACAAATGCACAACTATGGGGTAAAAAGTGGAATTCACTCACAGAATTATCCAGTGGTCTTCAGTATATTGCACCAAACCTTTTTGCTAGAGAGCCATTGTGCATTGTTAATTTTTCTGATATTCCACATAACAGCAGAGCAAACAATGTTTAAAGCAGAGTTAACTGTCAATAATGTAGACACACAACGCGTATACACTTGAAACCAAATTATCACGCGTATACTTTTCACTGTAAGCCACCACTTTACGTTCGGCTTTTATGTGTGTGCCCGTCTACTTTTAACTTCTTGCCCTTTGGCGGAGGATCGATCTGGCTGGCCACAAACCAAACAAAGGTGCCTATGCGAATGACATAGATCCGGCAGCCACTATCGGCGTCAAGATGTTGTTCCACTGGACCCAACGAACATTAACCACACTCGATCTCATCATTATCAACCAACACTGAAGCGAATCCGACTAAGACGCTGGCATGCATGTGACGAGTACTATCTGCCACTGTTGCGCCCATTGGGCTATCAACTGTAAACTCTTTTCGCCTAGTAGATCTTATCGTACCGGTGGACAGGAATCTTTTAGGGCCGGGCTGGCTCGCATTTCCAGGCAAAGAGCTCCACCTGCTCGCTGCCCCCACCCGCACACACGCACGCAGTGGCTACCTGGCGCTGGACAAGATTCAAACTTTCAAAGCAAGGAAGAGACGCGCAGGTTCGCACGCTCCGTTGTTTATTTCCCCCAGCTCATTCTCTTTATTGATTCGTCCAGAGAATCTGTACATCGATCGATCTTGAGCAGAGAGAAACGAATTGGATCCAAAATGTCAGATTTAAATTGCTGACATTTTAAAGCTGGAACGCGGGCCATTGGGCGCGCTTTCACTTTGGCCCAACGCTGCGACCCAGGAATTAAGGACGAAGAGGCAAAGTAAAAATGGAGGGAGACCACCGAAGCTATACATGCAGACCGACTACACCACGAAGCTAGGCGGGTTATCTAGCTGTAGATATCCTCCGGGATGCTGTGCAACGCCGGCGACCACCGTCCCGGGCGCCTCGCGGCAGCCGCGTTGGTCGCCGCCGCCGTCTGCTTCTTCGCGTGCTGCCTCTTGATGGCGCTCACCAGCTGCTCCAGCGCGGGCGGCAGGGCGAAGGCGCCGCCGGCTGCGACGGCCGCGGCCACCTGCTTGAGCTGCTGCTTGCTCAGCAAGATCTTGACGCGCATCGCGCCGCCAGGGCTGGTGGCCGCTGAGTCGGCGACGGGCGTGCCCGTGGACTGCTCGACGGCCGTGACCGTCTTGGCGTCCAGCTGCAGCCTCGGGCACCTCACCAGCTTCCTGGCATCCCTCCTCGGGAGCTGCGGGGCGGCCTCCAGCTCCATGGATCTGATGCTGGCTTGCTCCTCCGCAGTCGCTTCTTGCTCACTTGCTCCCGTTTTTTCTCGTGTTATGGACTTATGGTAACTGCTCGGATGGGCAGTGGCTGGAGAATGGATATATAACGCATTTCTGCGTGTCTGAGGCTAGGGTTTTATATCATATGCAGAGGCTTATGAGCGAGACAGCTCATAGACAACTGTCCGTGTAAAGATTGGAAAGGGACGGCTTAGGTGGAATCCTTTTCTTCAATGAGATTAGTTAGTTGCGGGTGATTTAATATTTTCGTTACAGCACGTAGTAGGGCCCATGCATCACATGCTACCGGAGAAATTTCTCATGACTAGCACTAGTGCCGCTCCCTGCCATGCCATGCCATGCAGGTTTGATCTGGATTTCATCAGCTTTGGGAGAAAGAGAAAATATTTCGCCCACAATGCATACATTTTCTAAGTACGATGCACCAGTAATGTTATTCTGAATATTGAATCTAGTACTAGTATATGGTGAGGCCTTGTTGGATGTCAGTCATGTGATCATGTGCTTCTGTATGTATGCGTCTGTACTTTCAGATGAAGGACGCAACAGACGCACAGTACAGATTATTCGCGATAATAGTAGGAAATTGGGAAGGAATATATCGGCAGGCACACCGGAAGGAGCGTGTGGGTGTACCCTACATTAAATGGCATGCACGTCTGGACGTACGTACGTACACGGGGAGTGGTTGCGATGAATTGTCACCACGTACATACGTGTCCGGGAAGAAGTGACCGCTCGACCGAGAGAGAGGCGAGGCAGGGACCCGCAGCAGGTTGTTCATTTTGGCAGCACGTCTCCACCGTCACATATGATATGCCTGATGCCTGTGCACGGCGGGTGGACCAGGTGCCATTAGAGTTAGGTACGTACAGTACGTGTTGGTGTTAGAGCAGCGGGTTCTTTTTTTGTGTGTGAGGGCGCTAGAGCAGTGTTTGGTTTCTGCTGCATTAATTTGTGGGACTGGATATGCCGTTCTTGTGTTGTTGCAGTCGCCGAGCAAAAAAATGGGCTCATCCAGTAGCAACCCAAGAGCCTTATAGATTTTCGACCCATAAGTTTGGGACTAGCTCATCAGTGGCAGCCCGGCCCGCACGAGACCCTGTCGTTGCTTTCGTCAAACACAGCTGCCAATGCTAATATGCTATCTATCGCCTTGTGCGAGCGTTATTACGGAATTCGTCCACAGTGCCTAGAAGTGTGCTATAATGTCAGAGATAATAGGATTTGATACATTACACATATTGATAAGTTTTTCTTTTTCTTTTTGAAAGCTCATCCGCGAGGAACCTCAAAGCAAATCGTGCTTGACATCGACGACTGAGAAGAAAGTTTTTTTTTTTTAGAAATGAAAGGAGGACACCTTGCCTCTGCATCGAGACGATGCATGCAACCACTTTATTAATTATTCACACAAGACCTTACAAAGTCATACAAAAGTAAGACTAAAGCCACCGTCTAGGCAACATCTGTCGCTACTCCTATCCAGTTGATAAAAGGATGCTGATAGTGTAGGCCTAATACCAAACAGACCTCGCAGCCAAACCTAACATCTAAGACCCGAGCTCCCAACCAGGACGCCTGCCGGGTATGAGGCCGCCGCAGCCACCTGCCACCAATCCATCTTTAGTGTTGTACTGTTGCATGTACCTTGCTCGGTCTAGCTGTCGTCGACGCCAGTGGAGGAGCTAGGTAGAAACCGTTGGGGGGGGGGGGGGGGGGGGGGGGCAATGCTAAAACATGAGTGTTTGAGGGTGTAAAATGCTAAAAAAAAGTCTCTTCTAGGTCCTCTCCCAAAAAAAATTCTTCATAGTTTGGTACAAAGTTGGGGGAGGGGGGGGGGGGGGCACAGCCCCCCAGACTTGTACATAGCTCTGCCACTGGTCGACGCCACCACAACGCCAGACAATACCACCATCATGCGCTCGTCCATCATCACACGCCCACCGACGAGACCCCGCTGCTCCTTGCCGCTTAGACCCGCCGTTGTCGACTTGTCAGATACCACGCCACTCCTCCTCTTGTCCCCTCCAGCCAACGCTTGCTTCAAAATGATGCCCCCAGGAGGGAGAACGACATCGAAACGTCGCCATCGTCCGATCCGGTAGACCCAGATCTGGGATTCCTCCCGTAACCTTCCGATCAGGTTGACGTGACCTGCAACGACGATGCCTCAAAAAGGGAACAACGTCCGAGACACCGCCATCGTCCGTCATGACCGCCGTCAGGCGCGATTTTCACCGGGGGCCACGTCGTCCTGATCTCGCGGTTGACTGGAACCGAGCGGAGTCTCGCCACGAAGACGAACGCCGCCGTCGGTAAACGCCGTCGTCTGTTTAAAAACCTATTTGTGAGAAAGAGTCACAAATTTTAAAAATGTTCACAACTTTCTGCTATATTTTTCAGATAAATATTGGGTTGTCCGAGTCGTTGCCTGAAAACATACTTATCTGATTAATCTGGAGTTGGACATCTAGTTTTTTTGTGGGAAACGAGTCGGACAACTAAACTCGAGTAACATGAACGCACTTAGACTAGCGCTATTGGGTTGTCAGCCCAGCTAGACTAGTGCGCTGGCTAACGCGAACGACACGACAGCAATGCTCGCTAAAATCGATATAAGTGGGCGCTTCTATATCTGTAGCTTTACATATGGTGGGCTAGCCTTGTAGTATTAGGTATGTTCGTTCTTTTCTTTAAATTTGACTTGATGCCATGAGCTAAATTTAAAATGAAAACGAAAAAAAAATATTATAAGCATCAAGTAGATTAATCTGGAGTACCAGTGGTAGCAAGCAAAACATGCTTGTTTGTGTTAGGCAAGATTAGGATTGATATCTTGTCGAGACCTCCTCCACTACCGGTCGCCGCCTGATGTGGCGACTCGTGGGAACTACAGACCCTGGCTCCCTTGCCCCCTCCCCCGAATCAAAATTGACTCTTTCCAGTCAATATCATTGGTAGCCGACCCTCAATTATTTCACATTGGTGTGTGTTGGCATGCAACGGCGGCCAACCCATAGTACACAACTGTTTCTACACGTACATATATAGTATTAAGCTAGCTAGTAGTTTTTTCTTTAAAAAGGAAAAAAGCTAGCTAGGAATTTTAAATGGGTAGAAATGAACACCCCCTATGGCACCAATAATAGATTTTGTTACACCGTCAAACTATCATATCTATTCAATTTAAATGGGTAGGAAACATCTATAATATACATTTTTAAAATACTCCATAAATAGAAAAGTATAAATGAAGGGTACATCCTAAACATAATTTTAGAAATGATTAACAAGCAAGATAATAACATATTTGGAATCCACACATTTTACTGAGCGATTTTTATATATAGCATGTTTAGTTTTGTGTTAAGTTTTGAAAGATATTTTTTTAAGTACTTGAATCTGCCAAAAACTAGAAAAAGTTAAACAGAGAGTAGTTGGAATCTACAAAGTTTACTAAGCATTTGATATATATAACATGTTAAATTTAGTGTTAAGATTTGAAAGATATATCTCGCAAAAAAAAGGTTTGAAAGATATGTTTTTTAAGTACTTGAATCTGCCAAAGAAAAAAAAGAGAAAAGTTAAACAGAGAGTACCTGGGCTGAACTGCAACACTGTGCAGCCCATCTGCTAAGCGATCTGTGGGCGAGACAGATCTATCTTACGCTAACCTGAATTCAAAGAGAGAAGGCAGTCCGCCTCTATTTCACTTGTGATGCACGAGGGGATAGCTGAACATGAACCAAACGCCACGGCCAGGAACTTAAAGAAAATCTATATCATTTTTTCCACTTACTGATGGCATTGAATGCAACTTGTGGCAACGTGGGGGGCAATTTCATGACGAACGGGTAGAAGCATTAATCCCTTTATCAGTTGATATACAGGCATAGATTTTTAACTTTTATTTACATATTAATATTATTAACGTGTATTATACATTTCAACAATTAATATACTTTAACGTTAATCTCGCATTTAAACGCTGTCCAAAAAAATTCATGCAATTTAAAAAAAATCATACTATAAAACAAATGTTCCTAGCATTAAAGAAATGTACGCATGTTTCAAAAAATCTTTGTGACTTATTTTTAATAATATAAACAATGTTCATGTAATTCAAATAGTTTATTTTATTACCATTCAAAAAAATGTCCACGACATCTAAGAAAGCATTCACGTGTTTCGGAAACATGTCCATGACATTTTTTGAAAAGGTACGCAATGTAAAAAATCTTCTATTCATCAAAATGTTCAACATGTATTTAAAAATGTTTAAGATATATTTGAAAAAATATACATCATGTATTTGAAAAAAGTTTAGTGTGCATCAAAAAATGTTTCAGTTGTATACAATATTTTTTTTACAACAACATGGAAAAAATGTAGACTTGTATTGAAGAAACAGAGGGAAAACTTGAAGAGAATTGATAAAGGAAGAAACAACTATAGAAAACTGAAGAAACTAACAGGAAAATTGAATAAACAAACAGAAAACCAAAGTTCTTACTTTCGTTACTCGGTCGGCCCATTCACTATGCGTTGTAGGTGAGGCAGTGCTACATGTCACATTGGGCAAGATACAACCCTCGATGTGATACATAGACGTGTCTGGAGCCATGGGCTTGACAAACTAGAGATAGCACCCCGTGTGTGTGGATGCGTGTCGGCAGGCCCGGTAGCGGGGTAATGGAGGCTGCCCTCATCGTCGTCCATTTCCATCGGCAAGCGCGCGCTGCTTGCAGAGAGAGCGCCCCCCTCACCCCCCCCCCCCCCTCGCACAGCGCAGAGGCCAATGAGGCGTTCGTCTCCCATATGATCGGCAACCAGATTGGTACGAGTCCCTCCCAATATATATTTGACTGCAATGTTAATTGTTTTGGAATATACATGATTTTTTTACGGTGCTACGACGGGCTTATGCCGGTCTAAACCATTTTCATTACAAATAAGAGTGAGATACAAAGCAGTGAGTATAACAGATAACATCCAACACGCATAAGAAGGAAGAAGAAACAACAGAAGGAGAACCAAAAGCAAGCTACGAAAGCAGCCAACACCATGAACTTAGCATCCATCACCACTAGGTGGACCGAGAAGAGCGGGAGCTAACTTTGTTGGATCCGTCGAAGGAAGAAACGTCGTTGAAAAGACGTAGAGAAGAAGTCGGCAGCTGCCCAGCGATCACTCTGCACCTTGAAGAACTAGGAGAGTCACGACCACTGTCGAAGGGCTTCCCGCCGCCTAGCCACATTGCGAGAAAGAGAGCCGCAAATCATGCCGGAGGGCAATGTTCCGCCGAGACAACCCTGCACCTCCTCTGAGCCACACCAAGACCATCATCATAAATAGAGATAACCAGAACATTATGGAAGCAACAAAACCTCATACATCGTCGAAGGGCACGTAACTCTAGAACCTCACCGCCGCCACGAGCAACCAAGGGATAGGTCGACCAACAGCGCCAGGATGGCCAAAGCAATGACCGCCGCCACAGACCACTTCCACCGCCACCACCAGACTTCCCAACAAACCAACCACACACCAACCGAGAAACCACACGACCAATAGCAGATCCATGCCTCCAAGACTACGGCCCCAAGGAGGGATATACATGATTGTAATTGGTAAACATGATGTGTTTTGGAAACAATCGTTGTTGTTCATGCATTCACGAAAGCCTAGGTGCCCAAAACAATTGTGATCCCGTTCCTTTCGCTCCACAGCGATGCATGCACACGTATTGATCCCAGCCACACGGGCCCATATATGCACAATCATATGAAATCGAGGCCTTTCCATTTCAATTGCGGCACCCAGTAAATTCGGGAGGGATTACGAAAAAACCCATCAATTAGTGAAAATCCGAACAAGAAGTTGGCTTGTGTTGGAAAAATCGGTGTTGGGGGCTGGAGACGTGGATCGATCGATGTGGGAGGGAGGCTAATTATACGAACAACAATGGATCCCCTTTAATAATAGTAAAGATTTTTATGTCCGGTTGCCCGAATAGTTTGGAGAACTGTACAACATGTTTGGTACTGACTTGTGCCCAGATAACATTTGGCAAGCGTATGCCTGGTGCTTTGCTTCTTTTCTTCCCTAGTGGTGAAGTTATTTACACTGTTGGCTTAACTGTTTTATGTTGGGTGATCTAGACATGTCACAACTGGGGATGTTTGAATTTAAAGCTTTCAAAACTCCTTTTGAGGTTGTTTCTTTGTTTGTGTTTTTTTGTCATACTGGGCAGGTCTAATGAAACAAGGTGATGCGGCTGACCTGAGGACGGGGGTTAAGATGCTGAAGGATAACACGTCGAGGATGATGCGCATTTGCATTGCTGTTTAAGATGTAGGAGCGCTTTAACGGTCTTTACCCGCCCGCTGCTGCTCGCTCTCAAGTTTCCTTCCCTCTGCGCGGGTGTTCATTCTGGTGCTCTTGCGTGAGCGTTCCTGTGCGGCCGTGACTATTTTGTTGGTGTCGGCGGGTTTTCATCCTACAGTACGTATCTCGATGGCGAGTACTGGCAGTAGGTTTCCCGACGATCATTGAACTCGCTCTTCCTTTTCCCGCTTCCTTTTTTGAACTGATGTAGTTCCGTTATGTCAAAGTAATAAAAAGGGGGCCCGGTTTAAAAATAGTAGAGATTCTTAATCATTGAAACCAAGCCGCTGCACGATTTCGTTAAAAAAATTGCCATGAGAGTTTTGTCATTATGGCTGATGGAGGATATTTTTTTTGAAGAGAGGCAAAAGATTTGCCTCATTCATTAAATAAGAGGAATAGAGTTTATGTTCGTGTTACAACAGTGACAGCGCCGCAACACCCGAAATAAAGGTGACCAACTACTCTCGCGTCATCAAGTATCCCAACTTGCTTGCACCCGCTGATACCCAAAGCGTGGCCTCCTTCTTAATGTTGGCGAGTAGAACCGTCGGCGGAGCACTCTTCTGACGGAACACTCGCGCATTCCTCTCGTTCCAAATGGTCCAGGCGACTAGCATGGCGAGTGAGGCCATCGCCTTCCTGTTGGGGATAGATGTGTCGGAGAGGCCCACCCACCACTCTTCGATGTTGCCTGAGAGGTGCCATGAGGAAGTATCAATGCTCACCAGTTGCAGCCAGTCCTTGACTAATCCCCATAGGCGGATAGAGAAGCGGCATTTGTAGAAAAGGTGGTCAACAGACTCTTGGTTTTGCTTGCAAAGTGTACAAAGGCCACAGTTTGGCCATCCGCGCTTCTCCAATCTGTCTGCCATCCAAATTCTGTTTTGAATAGCCAGCCAAGCGAAGAACTTGACTTTGGGGGGAGCCCAAGCCCTCCACACAGTGTGCTCCATAGGGGATTTGATTGTGCCAAGGAATTGCGCTTTGTATGCTGACTCGGCCGTGTATTGCCCGCTAGCGGTGTGCTTCCATACAATATCATCTTCGGCATCCTCCTCGAGATGGAAGCCACGAAGCGTTGTCCAGAGGGTGACAAACTGACGTAAGTGATTCAGCGAAAAAGAATCTGGGATGCGTATTCTCGAGACCCACGCATCGTTGCTGAGAGCTTCGCGCACCTTCCAATTTTTCCTCGTGGACGCCTCATAAATTAGTGGTGCAATGTCCCTAGGCTTGCGGTCATTCACCCATGGCGCATCCCAAAAAGGCGTCCTTGCTCCATTTCCAACAAAGATTGACGTGGAGGCATAAAACAAGGAGTAGTCCATCGTGTTGCACGGGTTTCCCATGCCCACCCAAAGCTTGGTGGGCTCTTTCCATTCAAACCATAACCAGCGCAAGCGAAGAGCCCGAGCAAATTTCTCCGTGTTAAGTATGCCAAGGCCACCAAGATCCTTTGGCCGGCACACCGCATCCCAATTCACCTTGCATTTTGCACCAGTGGTCTTGTCCGTGCCCTCCCAGAGAAAGGCTCTTTCGAGCTTGTTTATGTTGTGTAGAGTGGACGTTGGCACAATGAGCGGCGTGATGGAGAAGACGAGCTGCGAAGACAGCACCGACTTCACAAGGGCACACCGACCAATGGGAGTGATATTTTGGCCATCCCAAGTGGTCAACTTAGCGGCCGCTTTGTCCTCTAGGTACTGGTAGTCGACCTTTCTAAGCTTCCACACCGAGAGAGGAAGCCCCAAGTATTTCATTGGAAATGAAGCCCGTGACGCAGGAAGGGCCTGAAGGATGCATGTCAAGTTGAGTTGTCCGCACCGAATGGGAACCACTGAGCTCTTCTGGAAGTTTGTGACAAGGCCGGTGACATTGCCGAAAAGATGCAGAATGGTGGCTAGGTTGTCAATGTATTTCTTGATTGGAGCCATAAAGACTGCTGCATCATCTGCGTATAGGGAAGTCCTAACAGCCACGCCACGCCCACGGATCTTGTGAAAGAGCCCTTTTCTCGATGCTAGCTCAAGAATCTTGTGCAGCGGGTCCATGGCAATGACAAATAGCAAGGGGGAGACCGGGTCCCCTTGTCTGAAGCCGCGGCCATGAGGGATGGGCTTGCTTGGCACACCATTCAAAAGGATGCGCGAGGACGAGGAGCACAATAGGGCGGCGATCCAGTTGCGAAACATGGGCGGGAACCCAAGCCTCTGAAGAAGGTCCAAGATATACTCCCATTTGACAGAGTCAAAAGCCTTCCGAATATCGAGCTTTAACAGGAGGGACGGAGTTTTCCGCATGTGGAGGCGTCGCGCAAGATTGCGAACATACATGAAATTGTCATGGATACTTCTCGTCTTTATGAAGGCACTCTGGGCATTTGAGATGAGCTTATGCATATGGGGGGCCAGGCGGATTGCCAATATTTTCGCAATAATCTTTGCAATGGCGTCAATAAGACTAATAGGGCGATAGTCAGAAATATCCTCGGCCCCCTCTTTTTTCGGGAGGAGCACAACATTTGCAGTGTTGAGCCAATGAAGGCCAGTTGTGCGCAGATTGGCAAAGGAGGAGACCACCCTCATGACGTCCACCTTGATGGTACTCCAACATTTTTTAAAGAAGAGACCAGTAAACCCATCCGGCCCGGGAGCCTTGTCCCCAGGCATTTGGTTAATGGCGCCCCGCACCTCATCCTCGGTTATGGGGTCCCCGAGGCAAGCCAAATTGTGGGTCTCCAAATCGAGCTCCTCCCAATTAAAGTCTATGGATCTCGCCTCCCCCTTTTCCATGACGCTAGAAAAGTGCGCATGTACGAGTTGCTCCTTTTGCTCATGGTCTATGACCCAGCCGTCATTGTGTTTGAGCCGATGAATGTAATTCTTTCTCCTCCTGGCATTGACCCGCCGATGAAAAAATTTGGTATTTGCGTCCCCTTCTCTGAGGTGGCATAGCCTAACACATTGCTTTTTGCGAGCACGCTCAAGCACCGCAAACCCAATGATTCTCCTTTTGAGCCTGGACCGAAGGTCCGCCTCCATGGTAGAGAGCTGCCTGGACTCCTGTGCAATGTCCAGACGCAGGATGACGAGAAGAGCCGCATGGTGGAGTAACTTTGCCCTAGAGAACAACCCCTTACTCCAGGCAGAGAGGCGATCTCCAGTTATTTTCATTTTGTGGTGCACCACATGGAAGGGCTCAGTGTGCACAGTCTGTTCATTCCAAGCCTCTGAAACAACATCCTGGAATCCTGGAAGGGCGGCCCAAAAATTTTCAAAATTGAAGGCACGAGGCCTCCGTGGTCCTTTGTCATCAGCAAGCAAAAGCGGACAGTGGTCAGAGAGCGACGAGGACAGCGCATGGAGAATATGCGTGCCGAACTGGATGTCCCACTCCGCGTTGCAAAAGAAAGAGTCCAGCTTGCACAATGTCGGGTTTGATCGCTCATTTGACCAAGTGAAGCATCTGTTTTGAAGGTGGATCTCTTTAAGCTGACAACTCTGTAATGTTGTCCGAAATCTGGTGATTCGTCTTTTGTTGACATTTCGCTTATTTTTATCCCTCGAGCAGTAGATTTGGTTGAAATCACCAAGAGCTAGCCAGAGCTCCCCACACGGGGGCTTATGACTAATCTGCTCCGTGAAGAAATCCTCCTTGAGGGAGGAGGATGTTGGCCCGTACACAACGATGATTCGGTAGCTGACATCGGAGTGCTTGATGTGTATTGTCGCTGAAAGGCAGAAGGTGGTGATCACCACATCAGTTACAGCAACATGGTCATCATCCCAGAGCATGAGGATCCCACCCCGGGTACCAATAGATGGTCGCTGAGCAAAATTGCGAAGCCTATGCCCACCAAGGAAACTTGCCGTGAACATATCAACATTTTCAAGCTTTGTTTCTTGTAGGCATACTATTTGACAGGAGGAAGCCGCGACGGTCTCGTGGACGGCGGCACGGCGGTCTGGGCAGTTGATGCCCCTTACGTTCCAACTCAACACATTTATTTGCTGTTCAATCATAAGGAAACAGTATAACCCTTGAATAGGAGGTGATACAAAGGCTCAGCATGCCAATACATAAGCATAACTTAAAGTCAACTCCACACCAGCCAACTCTGGAACGACTACATGACCTAGTGGTAGACATGAACAAGTACATAGAAGACACCCAGCTGTGCACGGAAGCAGCAGCCGCCCTTGGAACTTTTTCAAACATTGGAAACTAACACAAACTACAGAATCAGCATGCATGGCTTGGCCCCTCAAGCATCCACAGGGGCCCCTCCCTCAACATGATCCAGTCCAGCATCCCCAGCATGGTCGATCAGAGCCTCCTCAATGTTGTTGAACAGAGCATCATTGAGCTTGAACAGGGCTCTCATCGCTTCAAGCACATCAGTGGGAAGTTGATCTTTGAATCGCTCTTCTAGAGCCTCCAGCACAGCCCCTGTAACATCCTTGCCGTTCTTGACAATGCCAAGGCTGCGACAAACCAGGATCTCAGCTTGCTTGGCCACCGG
The DNA here is from genome assembly GCF_018294505.1 of Triticum aestivum. Lineage (NCBI taxonomy): Eukaryota > Viridiplantae > Streptophyta > Magnoliopsida > Poales > Poaceae > Triticum > Triticum aestivum. Next base: position 499,768,170 of record NC_057810.1, read on the forward strand.
CGCTTTTGTAGCGCGTCCACCGGCCTTGATGCGAGCACTGGTGCGCCTAAGGGAGAGGCCGCCACTTGTGCTGATGGCAACACCAGCCAGAGTTTTCCGGCGAGCCGCGGGGACCGCGGGCGGGGAAGCAGCAGGGGTTGGCAGCAGGGCCTCACGTCCAGGCAGGAAGAGCATCTCCAGCCCTCCAGGAATAGCTGGCTGGGCAACAAGCAACTCCTCTTCATTGCAGGGCATGCTGCAGAGAAGTGGCGGGGTGGGGACGCCTCAAATCCTGGTGGGCGCGTGGGCGACAGGTCGATGAGAGGCCGCAGCAGCATTGTCGGAGAGCAAATGGTGATGAGCGCCGGGCTTGACGGGGTTCGTAGCTGAGCAGCGGCCGCCGCCTCACTTCGCTTGGATCGTGGTGACATTGGAAGCACCGTGGTCGGCGACAGAGGTGGCGATGCAGGAGGAGTCATCTCAACCCTGGAGAGCTGCCTGGCCAATGTGGGGGAGGGCGGCCTGGAGAGGCTGCGGCCCCGTAAAGCCGGAGTGTTCCCCGCAAGCCCGCCCCAGCCGGAGGCAAGCAGCATCACAGGTTCCGCGCCAAGGCCATCACGACGCTGGCCCCCATCATGGTCACCACGGGACTCACGACCACGGTCCCGATCCTGCCGCTCGTCCCGCGGCGCCCTGGATAGGCTGCGCCGGAGGGAGGCTCCCCAGCCACTTCCACCATGCCTTGACTGGTCACGTCCCCGGTCGCCATCGCGGCCACCGCGGCGACGGTCATCGTCTTCGTCATGATCGCGACGGTGGTGCTGCACGGGCCTGGAGACGCGCTCCCGATGGTCTCGTGGCCGAGTTTCGCCGTCGACGACATGGTAGAGCCAGTCATACGGAGTGGAGATGATGCTGCCGCTGGTTGGGTCTTCATGAATTGCCAAGTGAATCAACACCCGGTGCTCCAGCCCACGGCGACCATAGATAGGCTCGCCGCCGTCCCGCGCTGCAAGGGTGATCCAGTTCACCCTGGGGACCCTGCTTGGGCACGTCGTCCACGCCCAGAGGCCAAGGACCTTGGTTTGGGTCTTGAGCTTGGAGGCCGGCTCGATGTAGTCCAGCGCGCAGCCGGACCCGATAGCCTTCACGACGGCATGCTCATCCCAGGCGTGGAGAGGCAACCCCTCCAAGCAGAGCCGGACATGGTGGTTGAGGTCGACGTTCTCCGCATGCGCTTCGAGATGCCAGGTCCACACCTGCAGCCTTGCCCCACCGAAGGGGACCTCCTGCTGCGAGACCGCCCTGGCGCAATGGTGTTGATGTGTGAACCGCACCAGGTAGGCTTCAGGGTGGTGGTCGGTGACGGTGACGTCGATGGGCAGCGCGCCAGTGGCCTTGCAGAGGATGGCGGAGACGTCTTCCTTGCTGGCGCGCACGTCGCGGTCGAACCACGCGACAGCCGCGTTGGAGCCAAGGACGGAGGCCTCCAGCAGCATCGCCGGCGTCGCGTGCACAACAGTGAAGACCTCCGCAGGCCTCGCGCTGTGGTCGCCATTCCATGCCATGCCACGGGATGGCGTGGCTTGCAGGGACGGGGGTGGAGCGGTTGCGGGAGCCGGTCGAGCCCCAGGACGAAGCAGAGGAGCAGCAGCAGAGGGCGGCACCGTCTGTCGCGGCAGGCTTGGCTGCGGCACAAGCCGAGCTCCGGGGCGACGATGAGGCGCCGGCCTGTTGGTGCACTCCCTCGCTCGGTGGCCCGAAAGAAAACAACGCCTGCAGGTGACCTCGTTGCGGCAGGTCCTGGCCTTATGCCGCGGCTTGAGGCAGTGGAAGCAAAGGTTGCGAATCCAGTCTGGCAAAGGGACTCTCGACTTGAATGCGGGCTCAGGCAAGGCCGGGCGGCGCGGGCGGCGGGACCTGACGAGCTCCCATGGCGCGGTCACCTCGTCCTCGAGCCTCTCGCGCGCATCAGGTGATGAATGCTCCTACAAAGCCGGGACGCGAGCCGGCGCCCTCTCAGCATTGAAGCAGGCCAGCCACCCGCCTTCACGCGTTGCCGAGTTAATGCGGCCGGCCTCCCCCTGTGCAGCAATGAAGGCAGGCGCGCACGCCCTGGCGTCGACGCGGGCAGCAGCACCCAGCAGCCCGGGGGGCGTCTCCAGCACGAGGTCCACCTCGTCAGAGACCTGGGCAGGCCTTCCCGGCGGCGGAGGTGGGGGAGTCTCCCACTCCCGATCCAGATCCACAGCCGTGACTTGGGCGCGATGCGCCGCCTGGGCCGGCGGGAAGCCCCATATCAGGGTGGGCTCGGCTTCCGGGGGCGGGGCCGGGTTGGGGAGCGGCCGGCGCAGAAGATTGGTGGTCGACGACGCCTGAAAGGCCGCCGTCGATATGGGTTGGTGGTGGTCGCCCGCGGGGTCGCGAGAGCGTGGGCGAGACATTGTCGCGAGAGCAAGTATATGTTGTTATGGAGGATATTTCGTTGCTACAAGATAAGGCAGTATGATTTGAACCGAAATACTCACCGCCGAAACCTTTGCTTGCCGTGACAGGGTCACCCTAACTTTGGGAGTTGTATCTGGAGAAGGTGGTCATCGAGATGAATTCCTTGGTCCTGGTCTCGCTTTGGGAGTCAGGAGAGGTGAGCTGGTATTAGGGAACGCTCATGTCTTAAAGCATATCGTAGTCCAGCCTACGAGGGCTTGTTCTGAGTTTGAAATTTTCATGTAAGAAAGAGGTGCAAACAAAGCAACTCATATACAAGGGCATCTTCAACGGCAATCTGCAAATTTTCTTTCGCACCCATTTGTGGACACGGAACCAATACACGGACATAAATATGGAAGGTCCATCCAGTGTTACCAGCACATATCCGCCCAACAATTCAAACTAATCGAGCGAAATTCGTTCAAACCGGGTGAATTTTATTGAAGTTTAGACATAATTTACATAAAGGTAGATATTTTGACCGTTTAACAATTATTTAAGAAAAACTAAACCCTATACCAGACGACCACCTTGTACGCGTGGCTGCCCGGTCCTATCGCACCGCCTCTCCGTCATCGTCGTCCCTCCAGCGGCGGAACGGCGCTGGAGGGCCGCGTCAGCCATGTCTGGCGGCTACCTGCCGCTTTGCCTCCTGCTGCGCTGTGCAGAGTGCTGCCGCGACCACTCCCGACGTGGCCGTCGGAGCCCTGGTGGCGGCCTTGCCGCGACCGGAGTTGGCCAAGCAGTCGCTAAGCAACCACTCCTCACCAATCTTGGCGAGCTCGCCGTCAAGGAGGCGGCGGCGCCTGGCGGCCGTCTCCGCGATGGTCACGGAGCGGTCAAGCGCCCACACGGCGGCAAGGTCAGGGTCGTTGCGGACCCAGTCCTGCTCCGCCTGTCGGCACGAAGCACCACGACTGCGGCATCGCCTTAGCTTAGGCCGCAGAGGAGGAGGGGCTCGGGCATGGAGACGAGGAAGAATTGGGGGCCGATGCTCGGGGAGGGAGAGTGTGGCTTTGTGCGTCTCCGGCACATGGCTTAAATAGCCGCGGCGAGGCCCAGGCGAAGGGGTGGTCAGCCCGCTTCAATGCAGCACAGCGGACAGAGTTGGTTCGTCGGGACGCGACGCCCACATTGAATCGGCGACGTCCCAGAGGTCACGTCCTGTCAGTGCATGCTTTGGGCCTGCATGAATGTGACATGGCAAGTGGCGCGACGCGTGGAATGGAAAGCGCGGAGGGACAGGTGGGGATTTGGGCCTGCTAGTGTGATGAGAAGCAGGCATGACAGCGGTTCCGACGCCCGCAAAACCTTTATGTTTGTGTTCAGTTTGCGAAAACGCGTGTGCACTGCGCCGCAAACCGATACCGATCCGTGTTGAATGATTTTCGCGGTCCAGACACGAATGTAGGCGGTTTAAAGGGTCAGCGCTGGAGATGCCCTAACTGTAAAACTCTGTCGATCTGGACCTCACCTGGTCCCGTACATGAATCACGGTTGTAATCTTGCTGGTTAATCAATGTAGGCTCGATGACTGAGAGGAAAAGAACCCATGCCTCATCGGCTACTCTAGACGCGACATGAAATCGTATCAGCATTCAGCAGCACACCACAAGGGGGACTTCTCCCACCGGCGAAGCAAACATCCTAGTACCACATGAATCTAGCGGGCACCTCCGCCCGTTGTATCGTGTGCAACCGAGCATAACCACACAAGAAGCCAAGTGCGCCCCATGATCAGAGCACATCGATAAGCAGCTTTTGACAGAGGATGCGAGACCCGCAACACTAACAGAGCACAATCAGATCAGACCCTTCCAAGAGTTCCAACCCCGCAAGTCACACCCAAGATCCAATCAGCCACCCGAAAGTAGGGTGGAGTGCACTCCAAAGCACACGCACTGCTCCGCTCGACGACGCTGCCCAGGCGTACAAGCAAGCCACCGGAGCACGGTTATTTTTCCTCCCTCTCGCTGTCACCCTGTCGCCGTCGCGGCAGCACCACTAGCCAGCCGGATGGCATGGCGTACTCGGCAGATCGCACACTAAGCCGTAGCAGCCGGAGGCACGGTTACAGGACTGTCCCGTCCGTTTGGGCACGCAGGGCGCCACCTTGGCGAAAATGGAAGCGTCGCCGTTAGTGATGGGGTCAGTCAAGCGGCCTACCGCCCTTAGCAAGAAAGAGCCACGGCACGACGCATCGGCCCCAGTAGCTCTTACTTGAAGCATTGCATTTGCTTTGTCGTTGCGTGCTATGAGTGGGGTTTATAAGACACTCCCTCCCCGTTCCCCGGAACGGCATGATCGCAAGCCGCTGCCGGAGTATATACAGGTCTTGAGGTGGTAGGAGACGGCGGCGGCGTACGAGATGAAGGACTTCGTGGGGCTGGGGCACCTGTTCGTGGTGGCATTCCTCTTCCACTTCTCCTCCTTCATGGTGCTCCCGGCGATCACCGACGTGACCATGGAGGCCGTCTGCCCCGGCCGCGACGAATGCTCCGTCGCCATCTACCTCAGCGGCTTCCAGAACGCCGTGAGCAATCTGACCGCTGCATTTGCCTGGACCTTCTTCTGTTTTTTTTTACACTGGCACGTATGAGTATGCAGATCACGGGGCTGGGGGCTCTGGTGGTGACTCCGATTGTTGGGAATTTGTCGGACAAGTACGGCCGGAAGGCGCTGATGACGCTGCCGGTGACCCTCGCCATTTTGCCTCTCTGTACGTATGCGCCGAGTCTGCTCTGCACCGTGAGTATTCGTTGGCGAGCTTAATGTGCGGCGGGTGTGTGATCATTCGTTGCTTTGTTTTGGCAGTTATATTGGCGTGCAACCGGTCGGAGGTGTACTTCTACGTGTACTACGTGATGAAGATACTCGCCGGGATCTTCTGCGAGGGCAGCATCCACTGCCTCTCGCTTGCTTACGTGGTAAATTAATACAGTATCGCTTACGGTTCAACAGCAGATACATACACCAGTCTAAAAACAGCACGAAATTCAAATGAGGGGTTGGAAGAAAAAAAATCAAACACTCTTTGGTCTTACAATAAATGTCTCAACTTTATACTATGAGTATATTTGCATTTATACCCCCGTACAAAAAAGAATGCACGACAATTACCGGTACAGAAAGAACGTGCTTGGTATACAAACAAATACGGATTTGTAAAGCGAGAGTGTTAAAAAAATAGTAAAACGAGAAACAAGCTGACTGGGCCCATGTGTCATTGCAACACATGCGTGGAGCTCAGCCGCTAGTTCGTGACCGCTGACTGACGAGGCGAATTTTGTGGCGCAGGCGGACCACGTAGGGACCAAACGGCGGGCGGCGGCGTTCGGGCTCCTCTCAGGCGTGTCGGCGGCCGGCTTCCTCTCGGGGACCCTCACCGCGCGGTTCCTCGCCACGTCCTCCACCTTCCAGGTCGCCGCGGCCGTCGGGACCGCGGGAGCCATCTACCTCAGGGCGTTCGTCCCGGATTCCGGCGCCGCTGTCTCCTTCCATGACGATGCCTGCGATCCCCTGCTCCAAGACTCGTCCTGCTCCTCTGCGGCTTCGTCTTCCGCTTCCTCCGACGAAGAGCTGTCGCCGAGGCTTCCGCCCTACAAGGGCGTGCTGCCGTCGCCGTCCGACATGGTCGCACTCCTCACTGGCAGGTGAGGTTTCTGCTGCCCGAGTGGTTGTGCCCTTTTTACTCAGTTCTGAAAGTAACTGAAAATGGACTGGTCCCTGTTCGAAAACTTACCACAGCATCTGCACCAACGTTGTTCAGATATTACTACAATTTTGCCCACGTCAAATACTCAATCAGAGCAACCCTGCAAGATAGCATACTACTCCCTCTGTCCCAAAATAAGTGACGGGGAGTACTTATCAGTTCTCACTAAAGAATTATGAGTAGTGTTTGCTGATGTGCGGTTACTCTTCCTTGCAGTTTGACCTTGTCAACGGCGGCCATGATTACTTTCTTTTACAGTCTCGGTGAACACGGACTTCAGACTGCATTACTGGTACGTATTTCTTACTGTCTCATGTCCAAGTTGACCATTATTTCGAATTTGAATTAGCAAGGATCAAAATTCAGAAGTCCTAATGTTCAGCAAATATTTCAAAAGAGAAAAAACAAATATTAGCAGTGCCCACTATTGCACTGTTATAATTCAGTCGTCTAATCATCAGTACACTATTTTGGCAGGAATTTTCACTAAACGGACCCCACAATTGTTTTCTTGATCAAATAATTGCAATAGAGTATCTGTTTTTCCTCTTATCTGTGTTACACTAGTGCCACCTGAAAGCACACTTTCCCCGCAAAAAAAAGAACACAGTTTAATTTTTGACTTATTTGCAGTACTACCTGAAAGCGCAGTTTGGCTACAGCAAAGACGAGTTTGCTAATCTAATGCTGATTGCCGGTGCTGCGGGAATGATCTCACAGGTACCAGTACCATTGTAACTGCAGATCAGCTTGCAGCCTTGAATTTCTACCCATGTCAACGCTCCGTAGCTGTTTTTCCTATAAAAAAAGATCAAGGCTGCAAGCGTACTTATTCATATTCTTATATGCATCTTACCTTTTATTTGACTTCCTGTAACACCTTTGCAGTTAACAGTAATGCCAATATTTGCTCCAATCGTTGGTGAGGAGATGCTACTTATTGTTGGGCTGTTAGGAGGGTGCACTCATGTAACAGCTCTTTATTAAATCTTTTCTCTTATTTGCTGAAGTTTTTAGGATACCACGGTTTTGATTGTTGAATAATTTTCATATTTTTGCAGGTTTTCCTGTATGGCATCGCATGGTCGTACTGGGTACTTCCTATGGCCTTTGCAATTGCTTCCATACTTTGGTGCATTTGTCAGTTGCTGTGTCGACACAGCATCAACAATAATATACGTAGATCTGCCGCAGTGCAGTGGTGTATTTCTACTTTATGTTCTCTAACGTTGCCGTAATTATCTCACAGGTGCCATATTTTGCTGCATCGTTTATAATTTTGAGTGCTTTTGTTCACCCATCTGTAAGCCATATTTTGCTCACCTTTTCCCTTTCACTTCCTTCCGAGAAATTCAAAAGAAACTTGATGATCCTTTCAACTTCTGTAGATAAGGACCAATGTATCAAAAAGCGTTGGATCAAATGAGCAGGTAACTTGACTAGTTGCTGATGTTTGTCTTTTACTCCCTCCGTCCCATAATATAAGAGCGTTTTTGACATTAGTATAGTGTAAAAAATGCTCTTATATTATGGGACGGAGGGAGTATTACCCAACAGTTTACACTTGTGAGTTTGCTCATCAAAACTATTGTTTGGTGTCCCCTTCCAGGGAATTGCTCAAGGTTGTATATCTGGAATTAGTTCTTTTGCCAGCATATTAGCTCCACTTGTCTTTACTCCGTTGACAGGTAAGGGAACATAAACTAACGGATACAAGTTTTGTCAGTCTTGGTTTCCTAAATGGTATAGAATTAAAACCAATCATCTTGTTTTCTTGTGTCCAGCATGGTTCCTTTCAGAAACAACGCCGTTCAACTTCAAAGGCTTCAGCATTATGGTTGCTGGTTTTTGTACGGTAGGGCTACAGTGGAACACCTTAAAGAATTCTGTTCAATTCGAAATTATTTACCACATGTTACTAAAGAATTGGTGAGTTTTTGTGCAGCTCATTGCCTTTGTCATCAGCATTAGGATGCGCGCGGCGAGATGTGGAGTTAGCGAGAAAGTGAGCCTTGTGCAGCATGAGCAAGCATGACATACAGAACACCCTGGTTAAGAGTGGCTTGCTCCATGCTTCCAGGAGAATGAATGGCCCTCGGCATGCAAAAGCACCTTTCTCTATTACATGAACGCTGCAGATGTCGAATTGGGCAGTAAACCTCCTACTGTCCTACCAGTACATAGCTGACCGGAATAGTTAACTGTATGTAGCTTGCTTCAGAAAGGGGGTCAGTGGGTAAGCACTTAGCATTCAGAGTTGGCGCAGTTCTGTTTCTGAATGCAGAATGTATGGTGGATGAATTACAAAGTACTAGTACATCCGTTCCTAAATATAAGATGTTTTGGCAGTTAATTTAAACTGCCAAAACGTTCATATTTAGGAACAGAGGTGGCAATATGTAAATACAACGACTTCTGGTGATAAATTCGACTCGTCTGAGTACACAGGAAGCACTGGATAGAGGAAGTGTGGCTTGTTATGAAATGAGCTTATGCATTATCGGGGCCAACAGGCCAGCACATATACATGTAGGGAAATATGCAAAGAAGCCCCTATACAATATGATAACTACACACAGCACAACACCCTGTTCTAATACCTCCCCTCAAACTCAAGGGGGGTCTTGGACACTGAGTTTGGACAGGAAAAAGTTGTGTTGTGACCGTGTCTGAGCTTTCGTGAGAAAATCAGCAAACTGAAGCTCCGATGGCACATACTGAAGGGTCATAATCCTCTCTTGCACCCGAGAATGCATGTAGAAGGCATCAACACTGATGTACTTGGTGAGCTCATGCTTAACAGGATCACGGGCAATGCTGAGTGCCCCGGTGCTGTCGGAGAGCAAAGGGGTCGGTGCAGCAGTGGAAACACCAAAATCCTGAAGAAGCCACCGTAGCCAAGTAATCTCTGCAGTCACAAATGCCATAGCTCGCAGCTCAGCCTCAGCACTGGAGCGGGATACAACAGTCTGCTTCTTAGTCTTCCAAGCAATCAGAGGGGAGCCAAGAAAAACACAATAGGCAGAGAGAGAGCGGCGATCAGTAGGATCGCTGGTCCAGGTCGCATCACAGTAGGCTTGAAGCTGAAGAGAGCTGGAGCGAGGGAAGAATAAGCAACGAGTCACAGTACCACATGTAACAAAGAACCCGAAGAAGATGACTGTAGTGAAGGTGAGTGGGAGCAGAGAGAAACTGACTTAGAATGTGCACAATGTAAGAAATGTCAGGACGAGTGATGCCTAGATAGGCAAGGCTCCCAACAAGATGGCGGTAGCGTGTGGGATCTGCAAGGGGTCCACCGTCACTAGGACAAAGATGGAGACCAGGCTCCATAGGAGTGTCAACCGTACTGATCAGTGAGGCGGGCATGAGTGAGAAGATCTTGGATGTACTTCGCTTGAGAGAGATAAATGCCCTCAAGGGAAGAAGTGATCTCAAGTCCAAGAAAGTAGCGAAGAGAACCCAAATCAGTCATCAAGAATTTCTCATGTAGACATTTCTTCACAAAATCAATGAATTGGTGGTCATCTCCTGTGATAATCATGTCATCAATATAGAGTAGTAAAAGGGTGCGGCCGCGAGAAGTGTGAATAAACAGAGCAGGATCATGAACACTAGCAGAGAAACCGGTCCCTGTGATGACGGAGGAGAAATGCTCAAACCAGATACGAGGAGCTTGTTTCAGCCCATAAAGAGAGCGCCGAGGACAACAAATAGTGCCATCAGAGATAGTATAGCCAGGAGGCGACTGCATATAGACCACTTCCCGCGGCTCACCATTGGAGAATGCATTCTTGACATCTAACTGAGAGATGGACCACTGCCGAACAGCAGCAACAACCAAAAGAGTGCGAACAGTGGTCATGTGAGCAACAGGAGCAAAGATCTCATCATAGTCACGACCATACTCATGTTGGAAGCCACACACAACAAGACGGGCTTTGTAACATCCGAGCGAACCGTCTGAATGTGTCTTAACCTTGTAGACCCATTTGCAAGTGATTGGTCGAATGCCTGGAGGCAGGGGTACAAGGTCCCAAGTGCATGTGCACTCAAGAGCGTGAATCTCCTCTGCCATAGCATGCTACCATTCAGAATGAGCAGCCGCCTCACGATACGTAGACGGCTCAACAATAGTGGTAGCAGCAGCTACGTAGTAGGCAAGAGGTTGGAGAGTGTGTCGATCACGCAGATTATACCGAGGAGCAAGGGGGTAGGTGGTTCTGAAGGAACGGGACCCAACAGGGAAGGAGTGGAAATGGAAGTGGTCGCATCCGAGGGAGAAGGGTGCTGAGCACGATGGGAGTAGACAAAAGGAAACAAAGAGAGAGTGGAAGTGGAAGGTGGCGCATCAGAGGAAGAAGGGTGTTGAGCACGACAGGTAGGGGAGTTAGGAACAGAAACCTCGTCCTGTGTAAGCTGAAGCTCATGAGCAGACACAGGTGAAGGGCAAGGAGTGGACCTAACAGGTGACTGTTGTTGAGTATGTATTTGTGTTGCATGTATATTGGAGTTGTGAACCACCTCCTAGTCTTGTATAGTTGAGGTAGATGTCTACCCTGTAATTATATATACGTGCACCAGCACCACATCAATACAACGTCTATTGTATTGTAAACTATTTAGTCTACATGGTATCATCTTGGTCGTTCCGACCCTAGGGCTTGCCGCCGCCGCCGTGCCTTCCCGTCGAGCACGCTGCCACCACCGCCGCCGCACCGCACCACCACCGCACAACACTGCCACCGCGCCCTTCCCTCTCTCCCAATGCGTCGTCGCCCTCTTGTGCCGCCCGTTTCCGCTCCCTATCGCGCTGACCGCCGACGACGCGCGCCTCCCTCCTGCGTCACCGCTGCCCGCACTGCTTCCCCTCCCGACCGCGCGCCGTTCTCCCCGCGCCGGCGCCCACCAAAGCCACCTCCCCTCCGGCCGCTGCGCGCCATGCTCACTGAGCCGCAAACCCTAACCCTAAACCGCCGCCACCTCTCACCGTTGCCGCTGCACGCGCCGCCATGTCTTCGCCTGGTTCCTCCACGACCAGCTCGTCGAACCACTTCGCCAGCCCCAAGCCCTCCGCTTCCGCCATTTGTGACCTCAACATTGAGGCCCGGGTCCCTATTCGTCTCGACAGCTCCAGCACATCATACTATGCATGGAAGACCTACTTTAACCTCATCTTCCGCGAGTACTATCTCATCGAGCACATCGACGGTTCCGTGGACAGCATGTACATGCACGGCGATCCGGAGTGGTCCGCCATCGAGGCCACGATCATCTGTTGGTTCTACCAGACGGTCTCGAAGGACATCTTCCACACGGTTGTCGCCAAGGACGACGACGCCTGCGGCGTGTGGGCCAAGATCAACGCGCTCTTCACCGACAACAAACTTTAGTGCCTTGTTTTCTTGCAGCAGGAGTTCTTTGGCTGTCACTAGGACAACTCCACCATCGACGAGTACTGCATGAGGCTCAAGATGCTCGCCAACGAGCTTCGCGACATCGGCGCTAAGGTCTCTGACGACCTCATGCCGAGAACCCTCACCGCCGGTCTTAACAAGGACTTCGGTAATGCGGCGTCCAACCATAGCCTGCTGCCGCAGCCCACTTTCCAACGCGTTGTCGCGTACCTCAAACTTGAGGAGCGCCGAATGAGGAAGCTGAAGCAGCGGGTCCAGCACACCGCCCCCGCCGCCAGCACCACCAGCGGTGGCCCTACTCCTCCGGCCGCTCCCTGCCCGCCTGCTCCACCCGTGCCCACCGACTACTAACCGCTGCCGCCCGCACCGCCCGCGCCTCCATGCAGCCGCAAGGTGGCAGGGGCCGCTGCCAGCAGCAGCCACAGGCACCGGGTGTAGGAGGGGCGCCCCGCTACCAGCAGCTGCCCCCGCTGTGGGCCGCCAGGCAGAACCCTTTGGACGGGCGTCGTCCACGCCTATCACATGCCCGTCCCGTGGGCCGTCTCCTTGGTCCCTGTCCCGCGGGCCACCAGGCGTTCATCGGCGTCCCCTACCAGCCCTACGGTGCTCCGCTCGCGCCGCCACCCCTCGGTGGCTACGACGCGCCCGCCCAGGCGCCGCCCTATGGAGGCCAGCCCGCCGCTGCTGGTACCTGCACCATGGGATCCCGCCCTCCTGGCCGCCCTACACTCGGTGCCGTCATCGAGTAACTATGGCGATGGAGGCGACTGGTACATGGACTTGGGTGCTACTGCGCATATGACAACTCATCCCTGTAACCTATCCTCTTCCACTCCAGTTAACACACCCACTCGTATCACCGTTGGCAACGGTTCTTCTTTACCTATCACTCATGTCGGTAACACTAGTTTTCCTTCTAGTTCGACACCTATCACTATGTCTAATGTCCTTATCTCACCTAACATAGTCACTAGTTTAGTTTCCGTTCATCGTCTTACTCGTGAGAATCCACTTACTATTGAATTTGACGGTGTTGGTCTTTCTGTGAAGGATGCCCGTACCCGGATGGTGCTTCACCGATGTGATAGCCCTAATGAGCTTTATCCCATGTACGCCGGCGCCTCCACCTCCACACCCATCGCCCTCTCCACAGGCGTCGACCTTTGGCATGCTTGCTTGGGCCACCCGAACCCCGCCGTTTTGCGTCAGATTCTTAGGAGTTTTTCTTTCTCATGTAATAAGCTCGACGAGCATACTTGTGAGGCTTGCCGCTTGGGCAAGCATGTTCGTCTTCCCTTTAGTGTGTCTACTTTAGTTTCCACTTTTCCATTTCAATTACTTCATAGTGATGTTTGGACGTCTCCCGTTGTGAGTAACACGGGCTATCTATACTACTTGGTGATTTTAGATGATTATTCTCATTATGTGTGGACTTTTCCTCTTCATCGTAAATCCGATGCTTTAGCCACAATCATCACCTTTTATTCCTATGTCACCACCTAGTTCGGTCACCCCATACTCGCACTCCAGACTGATAACGGAAAAGAGTTTGACAATGTCGCTCTCCGCACACTTCTCGCCTCTCACGACACCACCTTTCGCCTGACTTGTCCTTACACCTCACAGCAGAACGGCCGCGCCGAGCACATTCTCCGCACTCTTAATGACTGCGTTCGCATGTTACCCTTCCACTCTAACGTGCCCGCTCGGTTTTGGCCCGATGCTCTTGCCACCGCCACCCTTTTAGTTAACATTCGCCCGTGTCGTCCTCGATGGAACTACGCCCCTCACCACCTTCTCTTCGGTACACCACTGTCCTATGACGGTCTCCGCATCTTTGGGTGTCTTTGTTATCCTAGCACCGCGCCCACTACGCCACACAAACTCGCACCATGTTCCGTCCCATGCGTCTTCCTTGGCTACCCTCCTAACACCAAAGGTTACCAGTGCTATGATCCTGTCACTCATCGTGTGTACACCTCGAGGCACGTGTACTTTGTCGAGACGGTGTTCCTTTTTTTCAGGTTTCTCCGGCTTTGGCTCCTTCAGCGCCGACTCCCACGCCCCCTTCCTGGAGCGATGAGCGGTGGCGCCCCCCGGAGGCCCCTCGGGCACAGCGCCTTCCGCCGCCACCGCCCAGTTTTCGACTCCCTCCCCTGAGGTCAAATCTGACCGGGCCTGTGGGTCCCCGTCTCCATCCTATGAGGTTGAGCCGGCGGGCACCCCGCCCGCCACCCCGATGACATGATCAACTTCCTCCTCACCCGTCGCCCTCTTAGCCGCAGGCTCGGCTGGCGCCGCCGCTGCCGTGGCCCCCGAGGCCCCCGTAAATACCGTTGCAGCCCCCGCCATCGTCGCCAGCCCTGCTGCCCCGCCTCTTGGCGTGACAACCTATGCCCGGGCAGGAGTGCTTCGGCCGAGCACGCGCTACTCTTCCGATGAGTATGTGTGTGCCGCCTCGACGTCGACACCATCACCCATCCCCACCTCCAGTCGCATTGCCCTTCGGTATCCCCACTGGCTAGCTGTGATGCAGGAGGAGTTCGACGCCCTACAGTGCAACCGCACGTGGCAGCTTGTTCCGCGACCCCCTCGTGCCAACATCGTCACTGGCAAGTGGGTGTTTCGCCACTAGACCCGCCCGGACGGTTCTCTTGAGCGCTACAAGGCTCGGTAGGTGGTTTGTGGATTTCAGCAGCGCGCAGGCATGGAATTCACTGACACCTTCGCCCTGGTTGTTAAACTAGGCACAATCCGTGCCATGCTCCAGTCGGCGGTCTCACGCGCCTCGCATGTGCACTAGTTGGATATCTCCAATGCCTTCTTGCACAGCCATCTTGCCAAGTAGGTGTTCTGTGAGCAGCCACTTGCTTCGTCGACACCGAGCACCCAGACTTTGTGTGCTTGCTCTCCTGTTCTCTTTACGAATTGAAGTAGGCGCCTCGGGCTTGGTACTAGCATATCACGACCTTTCTGCAGTCTCTGTGATTTCTGTCCACTCGCTCTGATGCCTCACTCTTCGTGTATCCTCAAGGAGCTGACATTGCATATCTGCTGCTCTACATCGACGACATCATCCTCATGGTGTTCACCCCCGATCTCCTTCAGTGGCTGACTATTCGTCTTCGTGATGAGTTCGCACTCAAGGATTTGGGGCCTCTGCACTACTTTCTCGGCATCGAGGTGGTCCGACGGACTGATGGCTTCTTTCTGCATCAGCAAAAGTACACCCACGAGCTCCTGGAGCGTGTCGGTATGCTTAACTGCAAGCCAGCGCCCACCCCTGAGCGAGTCCTGGATTAAGGGGTCCTCGGACAGCCGGACTATATACTTTGGCCGGACTGTTGGACTATGAACATACAAGATTGAAGACTTCGTCCTGTGTCCGGATGGGACTCTCCTTTGCATGAAAGGCAAGCTTGGCAATTTGGATATGTAGATCTCCTTCTCTATAACCGACTCTGGGTAAACCCTAGCCCCCTCCGGTGTCTATATAAACCGGAGGGTTTAATCCGTAAGACAACAACAATCATAATCATAGGCTAGCTTCTAGGGTTTAGCCTCTACGATCTCGTGGTAGATCAACTCTTGTAATACTCATATCATCAAGATCAATCAAGCAGGAAGTAGGGTATTACCTCCATCGAGAGGGCCCAAACCTGGGTAAACATCGTGTCCCCCGCCTCCTGTTACCATTAGCCTTAGACGCACAGTTCGGGACCCCCTACCCGAGATCCGCCGGTTTTGACACCGACATTGGTGCTATCATTGAGAGTTCCACTGTGCCGTCGCGATAAGGCTAGATGGCTCCTTCAATCATCTTCAACGACGCGGTCCAGGGGAGGTTTTCCTCCCCGGACAGATCTTCGTATTCGGTGGCTTCATACTGCGGGCCAACTCGCTTGGCCATCTGGAGCAGATCAATAGCTACGCCCTTGGCCATCAGGTCAGGTTTGGAAGCTTGAACTACACTACCGACATCTGCGGAGACTTGACCTTTGACAGATTCGAGCTTGTGTGCGCCGAACAGTCACGACGAGCATGACTTAGATCTGCCATCGAACAATATTCAGGGAATCGCGCTTGCGACTGCTCCGGGAATCAATCTGGAGCAAATTGTGCCATCCGAGGACGGGTGGATGGACCCCGCCGCGGAGGCCGCATACTCATCGACGTTGGAGCCGAACACTGATCCCACCTCCTATGAGGCTGGTATCATCGGACCCTCGGACTCGTCTCCGGCTACAGGATCCGAACCGCGTACGCCCGTGCCTATCAAATCTGATTGGGCACCGGTCATGGAGTTCACCTCCGCAGATATCTTTCAGCACTCACCCTTGGGTGATGTGCTAAATTCATTAAGGTCTCTCTCCTTGTCAGGAGACTCTTGACTGAACTATGTCCGGTTGGAGTGGGAAGCGGACGACAAAGAAATTCGTTCCCCACCCACCACCCACTTAATAGCCACTGTCGATGACTTAACCGACGTGCTTGACTTCAACTCCGAAGACATCGATGGAATGGACGACGATGCAGGAGATGAACAGGAACCACCGCCCACAGGGCGCTGGACAGCCACCTCATCATATGATATATATATATATATATATATATATAGGGAAAATCCATCCTACCATCCGGTGGTAGTTACCCCACATGTCTCATATACTAGCATGTGGTACTATATATACTATTTTATTATTTTAAATATGTTTATATATTATATCTAAGATATTTCAAAACAAGTTACATGAAAAAATTGCATATGAGCCCATAGTTTTTGTTATATTTGTGAAATACGTACATATTTGTACGTAAAAAAGAGCATACTCAAAAAATGGTACATACTACCTAAAAATTTGTATATATACTACCTAATCATTATTATATACTACATACTACACGTACATACTCTCGGTTTCGACAGATACTACATACAACATACAAAACGCAAGTGGTGGTAACTACCACTGCTTGTAGGAAACATTTGTCCTATATATATATATATATATATATTGGTGGACACCCCCAAAGAAGACAATGGCGATGAGGCAACAGAGGATAATCCCTTGGGGAAGCAATCAAAGCACCGGTGTCATCGGCGCCGATCTAAGCCCCGCCATGGCAGAAATAGCAGTACCAGAACAGGAGATGATAGCAATCCGAATGGTGCCGAAGACGAAAACAATCCCGCCCAGCCTGACTTCGAGCAGGCCGAGCAGGAGGATGGGCAAGCTAGCCCAGATGAACAGGCAACAGATGGAGACTTGGAGGACCACAATTATATGCCTCTCTCCGAAGATGAGGTGAGCCTCAACGATTACGAATTTGTCGTGCCTGAGGATCCCGTCGAGCAGGAGTGCTTCAAGCGCCAACTTATAGCCACTGCAAAAAGCCTGAAGAAGAAGCAGTAGCAGCTTCAAGCTGATCAAGATCTGGTAACAGATAGATGGACTGAGGTCCTGGCAGCCGAGGAATACGGACTCAAGCGCCCAACCAAAAGTTACCCGAAGCGTAGGTTGCTACCCCAACTCAAGGAGGAGGCGTTACAACCCACACTACCAGCGCATGATGCGGCTAACCGGCCACCCCGTGGACGAGACAAAGCGGCGTACCAGCCCTCACCCCGACGCCAAACAAACAAAAACGCGAAGGCCGAGGGCTCCACGCATGACCTGCGAGACAAATTGAAAAACAAAGCAGGACAGTCAAGATCGATCTACGGATCATGGGGGCACGCCCCAACGCGTGATGATGACCGTCACGCCGGATACACCAATAAATCCGGCTGGACCGAATACAATGCAACCCGACACAGAGGCACCACACACCCCCAATGCTTCACTGATGAAGTAATGGATCATGAATTCCCAGAAGAGTTCAAACCTGTGAACATTGAATCATATGATGGTACTACAGACCCCGCGGTATGGATAGAAGATTTCTTCCTCCATATTCACATGGCCCGCGGAGATGATCTACACGCCATCAAGTACCTCCCACTAAAACTCAAAGGACCGGCTCGGCATTGGCTAAATAGCTTGCTGGCAAACTCCATCGGGAGTTGGGAGAACCTGGAAAACGCATTCCTTGACAACTTCCAGGGCACTTATGTGCGACCTCCGGATGTTGATGACCTAAGTCACATAACCCAACAGCCCGGAGAGTCAGCCAGGAAATTTTGGACCTGGTTCCTAACTAAAAAGAACCAAATTGTCGACTGTCCGGATGCCGAAGCCCTAGCGGACTTTAAGCATAACATCCGTGACGAGTGGCTTGCCCGACATCTCGGCCAAGAAAAGCCAAAATCCATGGCAGCCCTCACAACGCTCATGACCCGCTTTTGCGCGGGCGAAGATAGCTGGCTGGCTCATAGCAACAACACAGCAAGCAATCCTGGCACATCAAAAGCCAGGGATCGCAACGACCAACCACGCCGCAACAAACACAAGCGTCGCAAAAACGGTGATAGTACCGAAGACACGGTAGTCAATGCCGGATTCAGTGGCTCCAAGTCCGGTGAGCGGAAAAAGCCATTCAACAAAAAAAATTCAGACCCGTCCAATTTGGACCGCATACTCGACCGTCCATGCCAAATTCATGGCACCCCAGGAACACCAGCCAATCATACCAATAGAGAATGCTGGGTCTTCAGACAAGCCGACAGGTCAGGTGCCGAAAACAAGGGGAAGGGGTCTCAAAGCGAAGATGACGACGAGGAGCCCCAATCATCAAACACAGGAGGACAGAAGAAATTCCCTCCCCAGGTGAAAACGGTGAATATGATATACGCAACCCACGTTCCCAAGCGGAAGCGTGAACTAAAAGACATCTATATAATAGAGCCAGTCGCCCCAAAGTTCAACACATGGTCCTCTTCTCCGATCACTTTCAATCGAAGGGACCATCCTACCAATATCCGTCATGGCGATTCATCCGCATTGGTCCACGACCCCATCATCAACAAATTCCACCTAACACAAGTCCTCATGGAGGGTGGCGGCAGCCTGAACCTACTCTATGAGGATACAGTGCGTAAAATGGGCATCGACCCCTCAAGGATCAAGCCCACAAAAACCACCTTCAAAGGTGTCATACCAGGTGTAGAGGCCTATTGCACGGGCTCAATCACACTGGAAGTGATCTTTGGATCCCCGGACAGTTACCACGCCGAAGAGTTACTCTTCGACATCGTCCCCTTTTGCAGTGACTATCAGGAACTGTTCGGACAAACCGCGTTCGCTCGGTTCAACGCGCTGCCACATTATGCCTACCGTAAACTCAAGATGCCCAGTCCGCGCAGTGTCATCACGGTTAATGGCAGGGCCAAACTCCCCACTATAGAGCAATCAACCATCGCTTTAATAGCAAGAGCAACGGATGGCACCTCCCAATCGAACCTCGAGTCGACGGCCAAGCTCACGGACTCCGTCAAAGGGGTCCGAACTACCGCGCGGCAGGATAGCCCGGCCCGTCTGGAGCTTAACTAAAACACTCCGGCAAAACTTAAGATAAGCCACATACTGCGGCTCAACCGCTCTGTGGCGAAAAACCAATTCTTGCATCTTCTTCACAGGTTCACCTTTTGCGTCAGCCAGGACGGCTAGCATGGAAACAACGCAAGCACGTAAGGGAATCGCCAGTACTCCCCTCTATGATCATCCGACTACACTCCGGATCCGCATACAACCTCCCCCCGCCTGGTCTTAGCAGGTTCCGCAGTCATATTTCTTTTTATCACATTACCTGTACTCATACGCATTGACGTATTATTCAAATACAACATGTGGGTTTATATGATGCCCGTCTGCTGCTATCTCTTATTGAAACTCTTTTGTTAAAAGGCAGTTGCATATCGCGATATGCCTTAATGTGCCAGGGGCTTCATTATACCCATACTACGGCAAAAAAGTCCGAACACCTTCACGGTAGTTCGGCACCCCGAACTTATAACATTATATGCATCAGCTCAGAATCATGTCTTGGGTCAATAGTTGGGTTTGCCCGGCTCCTATGTTTTGGTACCTTACGTTCCGCTATATCGGCTAAGGTAGCGCAGGGAGAACTACTGCGATTGTGTCCCGGTTCTTCTGGACGAGCACCTCAGTAGAGAAAGCCGAAAACTGACTGTCATGATGCGGCGAGAGCTGGTTGCTGTTCGAGAGGTTGTAAAATCTTTAAGGATTCCTTCCGCATAATGCCATAACCAATGCAGCGTGCGAAGGATCGGTTTTTCTTCCGACCAGGCGCTTTATAGAGCCCCTCGTGCGGTCTTCTGAACACCAGGAGCTGCGCCTACCATACTTCCAAAACCCCTATGGCTAAGTGAGAGTGATAAAGCCCTATGGTCTGATTACCTGGTTCGCTGTGCTGAACACCTCCTTCAAGGACCCAAAACTGGGATAAAGAGTGCTTAGTTTTATCTCGAACACCCCCGTACTTACTACGTGGGGGCGGAAGCCGACGACTGGCCAACTCTCAGGATTAATATATAAAACGGCCGCACAGGAGGAAAAACTTTCAAACGACAAGCAATAAATAATAGAAATGACGTTGTTCAAACATTACAAAGGACAAACATGACTGCATTCATGGAAATATAATGTCCTTGGTGCATTGCTTCGCTGCAAGGCGGGCTCCTTTTAAGACACCTTCATAATACAATTCAGGCTTGCGGTGCTCCTTCCCATCCGGCGGTCCCTCGGTCATCAGCTTTTCCGCATCCATCTTACCCCAATGCACTTTTGCATGGGCGAAGGACATTCACGCACCCTCTATACAGACTGACCGTTTGATGACCTCGAGTCAAGGGCAGGCACTCATAAGCCGCTTCACGAGCCCGAAGTAACTGCCCGAAATCATCTCGGTGGGCCACAACCAGATAACCACATCCTTCATGGCTAGCTCGGCCGCCTTATGCAGTTCGATCAGCTGCTTCAGTTGATCGGAGAAAGGCACCGGATAATTAGGCGCTAGATACTGCATCCAGAAGAGCTTATCTGCATTATTCCTTTCTTCGACTCTGTAGAATTGAGCGGCATCAGATATGCTGCGCGGCAGCTCCGCAAATACCTCTGGAGAAATCAGAACTCAAATTAGCAACTTGATTTTCTCCTTTCAAATACTCGCTTTGTATAGAAAAAGCCTTACCAGCCGCAATCTTCCTCGCCTCCTGGATTTCCTTCAGGGCACCTTGGGCTTCCCCCTGGGCATCACTTGCGGCTTGGCGAGCCTGGGAGAGTTCGGATTCTTTCCCTGATAAACTCTGCTCCAAGGTCCCGCATTTCTTCACGACCTCTTGAAGCTCTTGCTCGGCCTCAATAACTTTGGCTTCGTGCTTCTCACAGAGAGATTGCTTTGCGTCTGCCTTCTTTTCGGCTTCGGCCACAGCCCTTTTAAGAGCCTCAATTCCGGCCGTCGCCCCTAGAGCACATCATAAAAATATTTTCATCATGCACACCTAATCATTTGTGCTCGGTGAACAAGGTTTCTGCATACCTTGGTTATCCTCCAGCTGTTTCTTCACTTGGCCAAGTTCTCCTTCGGCCCGCTCCAGACTACGCCTCAGTCCCGATACTTCTGCAGCATGAGAGACGGCAGTCTCTACAGACGCCTGCTTATTAAAAGAGATAGATGTCATCAAGTGAGTCTCCTACGAGCGTAAATTTGATCCTCTGTCCGGTTCTTCTTTTCACCGAACAGTGTATCAGGGGCTGCTATCTATACTATGACATTCTTCCAAAACTCATAAAACATACCTCAAAGCCTTTTATAAGGTTGACACAGGATTCATTCAGTCCACTCTTAGTGGACTGAATCTTCCCAATCACCGCACCCATACGGGCACGGTGTTCATCAACGATGGAGGCGCCCTTTAGCACTGCCAATAAAGCATCCAACACCTGTGATTGCACAGAGGTCGTCGGTGGAACAGACATATCCCCTCCAACTAATGGAGGCTGTTTGCCTGATTCTGGGGCCATATTGGTCTCCGGGATTGTGTCCGACTGGGAGCCGGATTCAAGACAACCCCCGCCGTTGACATCCACGGGAGCCTTCTCACCCGTGTGTCCGGACCCTGAAGTTTGGCCTCCTGGCACCACCTTTGCGACCTCCCCCCTCCTCCATGGCCTGGGTCCTTCTGGGACAAAACCTCGGTGTCATTCACATGTCTGGGGGAGGGGGCCTTCGGGGGTGTCCCACTCTCCATAGCATCCGAACCCAACGAATCCTACGACGAGGATTGTTCAGCACGGGACCTCGCATGACTATAAAAAAACATGGCTCAGATTAAAATGTTATGCCACGACAAGTCTGGATGCGTAAGCATGTTCGGATTTTATACTCACGAGTTCACCAGGGGCTGGGCCATGGGATCCCACTCCGCGCTGCTATCAGCGGCGGCAAAACCGGCGGATCGTTGTGGAACTCTCAATGTGGGTTCGGATGTATTCGGTCCAGCTGGACTTTTGTTTAATGTATCCGGTGTGACGTTCATTGTCACGCATTGTGGCGCGCCCCCGTGGTCTGTAGATCGATCTTAACTGTCCTGCTTTGTTTTCCAATACGTCTCGCAGGTCCTTCGTGTAGCCCCGGTCCTTAATATTATCGTTTGATTGGCGACGGGGTGCGGTCTGGACTTCGGGCTTGTACGCCGCTTTGTCTCGGCCACGGGTGGCCGATCAGCCGCATCATGCGCTGGTAGTGTGGGCCTTAACGCCTCCTCCTAGAGTTGAGATAGCAACCTGCGCTTTGGGTAACTTTTTGTAGGGCGCTCGAGTCCGTATTCCTCGGCAGCCAGGACCTAGGTCCATCTATCAGTTAGCAGATCTTGATCAGCTTGAAGCTGCTGCTGCTTTTTATTCACGCTTTTTGCAGTGGATATAAGCCGGCGCTTGAAGCGCTCCTGCTCGAGGGGATCCTCGGGCATGATGAATTCTTCGTCGCCAAGGCTCACTTCGTCTTCGGAGAGAGGCATCTAATTATCATCCTATGATTCTCCATCTGTTGCTTGTTCCTTGGGGCTAGCTTGCCCATCTTCTTGCTCGGCCTGCTCGAAGCCTAGCTGGGCAGGATTATTTTCGTCTTCGGCACCATCCGGATTGTTATCATCTCCTGTGCCGGTATCACTATTTTTACTATGGCGGGGCTTGGAGCGGCGCCTGTGACGCTGGTGCCTGGATTGCTTCTCCAAGGGATTATCTTCCGTTGCGTCATCGCCATTGTTTTCTTTGGGGGTGTCCACCATATATATATATATCATATGATGAGGTGGCTGTCCAGCACCCTATAGGCGGTGGTTCCTGCTCTTCTCCTACATCGTCGTCCATGCCGTCGATGTCTTCGGAGTTGAAGTCAAGCACGTCGGTTAGGTCATCGACAGTGGCTATTAAGTGGGTGGTGGGTGGGGGTCAAATTTCTTCGTTGTCCGCTTCCCACTCGAGCCGAACATAGTTCGGCCAAGAGTCTCCTGACAAGGAGAGAGATCTTAATGAATTTAGCACATCACCCAAGGGCGCGTGCTGAAAGATATCCGCGGAGGTGAACTCCATGACCAGTACCCAATCAGATTCGATAGGCACAGACGTACGCGGTTCGGATCCTGTAGCCGGAGACGAGTCCGAGGGTCCGATGATACCGACCTGATAGGACGTGGGATCAGTGTTCGGATCCAACACCGTGGCGGGGTCCATCCACCTATCCTCGGATGGCACAACCTGCTCCAGATTGATTCCCGGAGCAGCCGCAGGCGCGATCCCCAAATACTGTCTGATGGCAGATCTAGGTCATGCTCGTCGTGACTGTTCGACGCACCTGACACAGGCTCAAATCTGTCGAAGATCAAGTCTCCGCGGATGTCGGCAGTGTAATTCAAGCTTCCAAACCTTACCTGATGGCCAGGGGCGTAGCTATCGATCTGCTCCAGATGGCCAAGCGAGTTGGCCCGTAGTACGAAGCCGTCGAATACGAAGATCTGTCCGGGAAGGAAAACCTCCCCCCGGACCACGTCGTTGAAGATGATTGAAGGAGCCATCTAGCCTTATCGCGACGACACAGTGGAACTCTCATTGATCTTTGGAATTGTATTGGTGCTTTCATTGAGAGTTCCACTGTGTCGTCCCGATAAGTCTTGATGGCTTGCCTTGTTGTCAAGGACAACATCTCCTCTGGAGGAACCCTGGCTGTAGGCTAGACTCTCCGATTGGGCGGCTTCGTCATGGCCGCCTGTTTGGCAGCTACGCTAACGATGACTTCTCATGTCATCAAAAATAGCCTCCACATCAGCTCGGAATTCACCGAGCAGATGGATCCAATTGAGCTCTCCTCCTTGAACGAGCTCTTGGATTGCATCGCCGCCCTGGGAATCGCTACGGACTATGATCGGATCAGGCTTAAACCCGACCAAAGGGAGATCAACTCTCTGCCGGTCACCCATCAGGTAGCGGTGGTGGAGGAACAGTACAGCGATTCTTCCTCTATTTTGACCACGAACTATATCCGGATTCCCGAGCTCTTCGAGCCGGATACCCATCTACGGGAGGACATGGCCCAGGCTCCGAACTTATAATGGGGTAACAGGCCAGAAATATTGGGCAACATCCTGGAGTCCGAGCTGCCAAGCTCGGGAGCTCCTTTGCCCCTGGATTTCAGATCGGGTCAGGGTTTGGACTTAAATCTACCCACCCACCCAGATACAAGTGATCTTTCCCACATTAGACAAGAGCTCCAAGAGACAGTACATCACTTCTGGGCCAGATTCCTCCTTGTAATGAACAAGGTCAAGGACTGTCGCGGGGAAGATGCAATTTCATTCTTTTGCAAAAACTGCATGGACAAGGGAATCCTCAACGCCATAAGTCGCCATGACATCGCACACTTCCCTGACTTGGCGGCCATAGTACAGAAGTATTATGCGATGGAAAGTGCCTGGAAAACCCAAATAAAATTCTGGGATCCTCCGGCTCTCACTAAACCCCTCGTCCGAACTAAAAGGGTGCGCTCTCACAAGCCACCCAATACAATTCCAAAGAAACCAATGCCCTCTATAGGGCGTGGAACCGTACTGGAGGGATGGCTCAATGGGCCATGCAAAATTCATAGTAGACCGGATATCATACCAACACATAGCCTTAGAGCATGTTGGGTACTCCGACAGGTGGCCAAGAGCGGCGAGGATCTCCTCATCAACAATACCACAGAGCACCATCCCACGGAGAATAACAATACAGTACTAACAGTCTTCGAGACTTTCGCCTCAAACAACAGGCGTAAGAGAGCACTCCGCAACCTCGCCGAAGTCTGCCATGTTACAGCAGTAAACCCATGGAATGACACGGCTATAACCTTCAATGCCAGTGACGAACCTCAATTTCGAACAGTTCGGGCACCAGCCGTGTTAGTCCTTAGTCCAATTGTGGACGGCTTCCGGCTTACTAAAGTGCTCATGGACGGCGGCAGCGGATTAAACCTCATCTATGAGGAGACTCTTAACAAGATGGAAATAGACAAAAGCCACATTGAGCAAAGCAACACAACCTTCAGGGGAATCGTCCCTAGTCGGGAGGCACGATGTGCAGGAAAAATCACACTGGATGTGGTATTCGGCACGCCGGAGAATTATAGGTCCGAAGAAATCATATTCCAAGTGGCCCCGTTTAGTAGCAGATACCACGCCCTTTTAGGGCGGGACGCATTCACGAGCTTTCAAGCTATACCCCATTACGGGTACATGAAGCTCAAGATGCCCGGGCCCAATGGAATCATCACTCTAGCTAGTGATCCGGACATAGCACTCCGCACCGAAAATAAAACCGCCGCACTGGCCCTTGAGGCATTATCCGAAGCCCTCACAGCCGAAGAACTAACCGCGCTGCGCTCCACAGTGGACAGGGACGATGTGATACTCGACAAACAGCCCAAATCCACCTCTTTCAAACCAGCGGGCGAAATAGTCAAATTCCAGGTCCACCCAATGTACCCTACAAAAACAACATCAATTGGGACACAGCTGAACCCCACAATAGACGCTGCACTACGAGAGCTCTTGCGCGAGAATTGGGACATCTTCGCCTGGCATCCTTCAGACATGCCAGGCATCCCACGCAGGCTGGCCGAGCATAGCCTAAACATACTAAAGGGATACAAGCCGGTCAAGCAGACTCTTCGGCGCTTTTCAGAACCCAAGCGACAAGCCATGGGAGAAGAGCTAGCCAAGCTACTCGAGGCCGGATTCATCATAGAAATAAAACATCCGGACTGGCTAGCAAACCTGGTAATGGTACCAAAGAAGGATAAATCCTGGCACCTATGCATCGATTCTAGGACCTCAATAAGGCCTGCCCTAAGGATCCCTTCCCCCTCTCCCACATTGATCAAATCATCGACGCTACCGCATGACATGACTCACTGTGTTTCCTCGATGCATACACCGGATACCATCAGATAAAGATGGCGGAATCCGATCAAGCCGCAACGGCATTCATTACTCCATTCGGCCCCTTTTGTTTTGACACCATGCCCTTCGGGCTCAAAAACGCCGATGCAACCTATCAACGCATGATTCAGACATGCCTGGAAACACAAATCGGCAAAATAGTGGAGGCATACGTAGACGACGTGGTCATCAAAACCAGACACGTTGAATCCTTAATAGACGACTTGAGGGTTACGTTCGAAATCTCCGAACATATGACATCAAGCTCAATCTGGAAAAATGCGTCTTCAGCGTACCTGCCGGAAAGCTCTTGGGCTTCATCATTTCCAATAGAGGAATCGAAGAAAATCCGGCTAAAATCCAAGCTCTGTGACAGTTGGCTACCCCAACAGACCTCAAGCAAATCCAGAAATTAACTGGATGCATGGCTGCCCTAAGCCGCTTTATCTCCCGATTAGGAGAAAAGGCATTACCTCTCTATCGCCTTCTTCGACGCACCGACCACTTCAAGTGGACGGATGCGGCTACGGCCGGACTGGAAGAAATAAAGGCTCTCTTGGCCAGCAATCCAATCCTGGCCGCGCCAAGTATTGGCGAACCCATGTTGTTATATATAGCTGTAGCACACCAGGTTGTAAGCGCAGTGCTCATCGTCGAACGAGAGACGGACGGACACAAGTTCCCGCTTCAAAAGCCGGTATACTACGTATCCACCGTCCTCACTCCATGCAAATCGCGGTACCCACATTATCAAAATATAGCATACGCGGTCTTCATGGCATCCCGAAAACTATGACACTACTTTCAAGAGTGTTCAATCACGGTGGCCTCTGAAGTACCACTCAACAATATAATAAATAATCGCGATGCCACGGGCCGGATTGCTAAATGGGCTATTGAGCTCCTCCCGTTCGACATAACATACAAACCACGACGAGCTATTAAGTCGCAAGTACTGGCTGACTTCGTTACCGAATGGATAGAAGCCGAACTCCCTAAAGAGTACGACGCGTACTCCAATTGGATCATGCACTTTGACAGCTCTAAAATGCTGGCTAGTCTGGGGCCAGGAGTTGTCCTAACATCCCCCACCGGAGACAGTCCAATATGTACTCCAAATACTATACACAGATTCCAACAATGCAGCCGAATATGAGGCTCTGTTGCATGGTCTTCGGATGGCAGTCTCCATGGGCATTCAACGCCTAGAAGTGCGTGGGGATTCAAACCTCACAATATCTCAAATAAATGGAGACTTTGAGGCCAAGGACCCAAAAATGGCGGCCTACCGCAATGCCGTCCTTAAAATGTCAGCTCGGTTCGAGGGGCTCGAATTCCACCATGTGGTCCGAGAAAACAATCAAGCGGCGGATATCCTCGCCCGAATAGGCGCTAAGTGCGACCCTATCCCACCTAATATCTTCCTGGAAAGACTATTCAAGCCATCCGTGGTGTGGGAAGGGGAGACCGGCAATATCAGTCCGGATCCGAACACAACCCCAGATCCCGAACACTCTGACATAATCGGAGGCTCAGCCACCGAAATAACACCTTCGGCCCACGTGATCATGGCTGTCATCGCCCCGTGGACAGAACCCTTCTTAGCCTACCTAAATAGGCAAGAACTCCCCGAGGACCAAAATGAGGCACGTTGCATTGTGCGGCGTTCTAAAGCCTACAAGGTCCACGAGGGAGAGCTTTATAAGAAAAGCGCGTCTGGAGTGCTCCAAAGGTGCATCTCTGAAGAGGAAGGATGACAACTTTTGGCAGAAATTCATGCTGGACTCGGCGGCCACCACGCCGCAGCTCGGGCCCTTGTAAGCAAGGCCTTCCGTACAGGTTTCTACTGTCCGACAGCCCGAGCGAATGCACAGGACCTCGTCCAACATTGCGTCGATTGCTAGCTTTTTGCAAATCAAAGCCATATGCCACCTACCGCTCCCCAAACAATCCCCATAACTTGGCCCTTTGCGGTCTGGGGGCTCGATATGGTTGGACCCCTTAAAGGAGGAAGCCATAAGAAAAAAATACTTATTGGTCATGGTAGATAAATTCACCAAATGGATAGAGGCCAAACTAGTTAAAACGGCCGAATCCGGACCAGTGATAGACTTTATATTCGGAGTCATACACCGTTACGGTGTCCCCCACAGCATCATCACTGATAAGGGCTCCAATTTCACAGCCGACGAGGTGAAAACTTGGTGCGGCAAGATGGGCATTAAGCTCGATTATGCCTCTATCTATCACCCCCAAACAAACGGTCAAGTCAAACGAGCAAATGGTCTTATTATGAGCGGCATCAAACCCAGACTAGTGCGATCCTTGAAGGAATCAGATACGCACTGGGTTGAGGAGCTCGACTCTGTACTATGGGGGCTGCGGACCATGCCAAATCACACCACCGGATACACACCATTTTTTATGGTGTACGGCGCAGAGGCAGTACTACACTGCGATATCATTCATGACTCACCTCGAGTGTGCATGTACGAAGAGAGAGAAACCGAGCTAGATCGGCAAGACAGTTTAGATGCCCTGGAGGAGGAGCGGGACGTCGCGAAGGCCCGTTCCGCATTCTATCAGCAACAAGCTCGAAGGAATCAAAGTAGAGAAGTACGGGCCAAAACTTATAACATTGGCGAACTCATTCTATGCCTACCGGAGAAGAAAAAGGACAAGCTCAAGCCCAAATGGGAGGGTCCCTTCATCATTGATAAAGTTCTCCCCGAAGGAGCGTACCGTTTGCGTGATGCATCAGATAACCGACTCGAGCCGAACCCACGGAATGCGGCCATACTCTGAAGATTCTACGCCTAGTGCCGAACTTAGTGTTCGTCTCCATACCTCCGCTTTTTTTTAAGTTATGTTCTCCTTCTTTCTTTCTTTCCTTTTTTATATATAGCCTTAAAAGCTTCAAGTATGCTTTGACCGCACACTACTACCGCGCTATGCGCGCTCAATATACCTGGGGGCTTCTTATACAGAAGCTTAATATAACTATCTTCTGGGCTTTATGCCCACCACATATGCGTCATTTTTCCATATGTGCCTTTTTTCACCACAATATGCATCGATATGACTTAAGTTTTGGCCAAGCTGGGTTGCCTGGCTTTTGTGTTTATGCCCTACGTTCCCGTTAATTCGGCTAGGGCATAAGGGGAGCACCTCTGCGATTGTTACTGCCATGTCAGCCGGATGTGTACCTCAGACTGGGTGAAGCCGAAAGCTAGCGTTCTTAAGGGAATATTCGGTCGGTGAACAAAAGATGTCTTTTATTTATAACAAAACATGCCCCCAGATGCTTATATCCCGCGTCATTTTTCACAGCTCGGACATGCACATTAATGCATGCACACCCAGGGAAAGGAACCCTTAACGGAACTATTTCCTTGGAAGATGTTTCTTACTATCCATGTAATATAACATAGCTAGTTGGGTACTTGTCTGTTCAAGCACTTATGACCCCTACGCCTGGTTTCCACGCGTGCCCCGGTTTTCACATAACCGAGCGGGTATTCGGATACACTCCAAACTGCCGGGTCCAGAGGTTGAAGCGAAAAGGTCCGCCAAGACAAATGATTTACAATCCGGCTAG
Organism: Triticum aestivum; assembly: GCF_018294505.1. Classification (NCBI taxonomy): domain Eukaryota; kingdom Viridiplantae; phylum Streptophyta; class Magnoliopsida; order Poales; family Poaceae; genus Triticum; species Triticum aestivum. The sequence goes on from NC_057810.1 coordinate 499,797,803, forward strand.
GGACAAAATATGTCCTTCGAAGTACAAAGTCACTTAGAATGACTAAATTCTTCTTCTATACCATCCAACAGGCTGTCTAGCCTACAATCCTGTTGAGAATACTTTGCGGCTAAAGCTACCTAGTCATATACCAGACTAACGGGGATCTCTTTCGCATCTAACCCTACAGGTCCGACCTCGGCCATATGGTTGGGGTCAGCCTTGGTGTATCGCGTCTTCACCATGGCCTAGGCCTCCCTTGCACCTTGTCGGCAGGCCGATATCTTCCATAATGGGAAGCGCCGCCGTGCTCCCTTGAGCATCTCCACGAGCTCTCCCATGCCTCCGGGCAGGGATACAGATGGCCACAAGGCCTAGGCAATACCCTGCATCACCTGCCGAATTTGTCCGTGCAGCTGTGAGAGTTCTTGGAGAAGATCGCCTGTAGATCCGGGCATCTCCTCTTCGGGACGACCTGTTAGCATACCTACAAATATAATTATGTTAGCTAGTTCCTTCGCCGAACTGTATGCAGGCTCGTTCGAGCACTCACTAAAAATGCCGCATCGAAGCCGCTTATTCTCCTTCACGGAGTCAGCAAGCTGGCCCCGAACAACTTCTAATTCAACGTTCAGCCGGGTCTGGGCATCCTTGAGATCGTTATTCTCTCGAATAACCCGCGTAAGCACGTGCCTGCCAGATTCTCGCTGTCTTTGAGCATGTTTCTCATTTTCTGATATGATCTCCGGATTGTTTCCGGGATTGTCTACAGAATCTATTGTTACATTTGCATGCATGCCGAATACTAACTGGTACATGTCAATACATTCTTTTTGATCAAGACAAGTATTACCAGATGAGGCCTTCTTGGACTCCTCCATTTTGGCGACTGCGGCCCGTAGCTGGGCTCTGCACTCCTCCAGCTCTTTAGACAGCTGGGTGTTCTTCTTTGTAAGAACCTATGCATATAATTGATCCTTATATCAGTTGTGCCAACTGTTTCAAGTCTCAGGGGCTACTGACATACATACTTATCAGATTTTCTTAGCTGTATATCCTTTACATACTGGTTCGTAGCTCTGGCGAGGCCATCTTAAGCAGCTCGGATGTCTCAGAGAAATTAGGGTCGCGTAGTGTGGCCCGTCGGCGCCTGTGATTCATGGCGCTCTCCACTTTGGAGTTTGTAGCGGATAATCTATCCGCATTCTTTGTAGGAGGACCATCCGGCATTGCCCCCGCGTTAATCTCCGCCATTGAGTCCGGCCTCGGAGTCCGGCTGGTGGAGGCATGACCCGCAGGCTCTTCGAATACAGTCCGGCGAGCGCTTTTTCTGCCGAGGAACCATGGACATTGTCATATTTTAAGGACGATAATTGCGTAGCAGGTTTTTAATCATACCTCTGCCACAGCGTCTTGGTCCTGACTGCCTTCCTTTTAAGCCGACCAGGCTTCGGTGCTCCTTGTCGATGAGTCACCGCGGGTTCGACACGGCGTCCCGATGGCCTTCCCTGTAAAACGCAATACGGATGCGGTGGGTAAGGCGCAAAGAGGGTGTCCTCCTTGTAAATTGGGAATCTGGTTTTACTTACATCAGATGCAGGGAGTAGGCCAGGATAATAAACTATGATGGCCACCAAGGCACCATCACAACTTGACTGATAAAATGTCCTATCGACGAGCTCCACAAATGTGTTCGGATCTTCTTCAAGTCCGGGGTCGAGGGCCCGGTCGGGGTCGTCTGGCTGTGGAGACGGGCTGTGGACCTCCCTCATAGCTTTTGGCAGTTCCTGCCATGAATTGGCAAGGTAAATATCTGTGATGAGGAATGGAAAGATTGGAATAAAAGGTAGCAGCTCACCCAGCTTGGGGGGTTGTACATGGAGAATCCATCCCGTGGCATAATGCGGATGAACTCCCCTTCTTCTCCTTTAAACAAGTCGGACAATATTTTCGCCAGAGCGGCGGCAGAGTCCGGACCTTTACGGCCGCAATGGGTGGTGTCGTCTTCTCCATTGAAGTTCCACATGGGTTTCCCCCGCTACTGAAGTGGCTGTACCCCCCGCATTATACATATTGACATAACCTCAATTATTGTCAGTCCTGATCTGGCCAGCGTTTTTATCCTGTCCATCAGGAAAAGAACCTCTCTGTTATCTTCCTCCTGGGGGCTCCGGGGGTGCCAGCTATGGTGTTTCTTCAACGGGGCATTTGCAAACTCAGGAAGGCCCATCCGAATAGGGTCCGGAAGGGGAACGTCCTCCATATAAAACCACTCCGAAGGCCAGTCTTCGGATGTCTTCTTTGGTGTATCGGACAGGTATCCGGTCCCGGCGATGCGCCATATTTCGGCTCCGCCCACTTGATATATTGACCCCTCCTGAGTATGGGGTACGAGGCAGAATAGCCTCTTCCATAGCTCGAAATGAGCTTCGCAGCCCAGAAACAGCTCGCAAAAGGTGACGTAGCCGGCGATATGTAAAATGGAGGCAGGGGTGAAATTATGCAGCTGAAGGCCATAGAACTCTAGGATCCTGCGGAGGAACAAATGGATTGGAAATCCAAGTCCCCTCAGCAATAAAGGGACAAGGCATACCCGCCCCCCTTGGATGGGTTGGGAAACCTCTCCGCTTGCTCCCCGCCATTGTAGGTGGCTAGTCCGGCTCGGACGGGGACCATGTATGCAGGCGGGAGAAACCCCTGGGTCTGCAATTCTACTAATCGGCTGTGGGGAACAGAACACTTCTCCCAATCGCCTGGCTTGGTGCTGTGGGAGCGAGAGGACGAGCCGCGACGGCCGGCCATGATGGGATGTATTTTTCCGGGCGCGCTCCGACGGATACTCGCTGGGGGAAGATGGTGTGATTTGGATCTGAGGGTCCATGTCTCTTTAAATGGACGATTTACTTACATGGTCAGGGTGGCAAATGTAAAAATGCCCCGACTTCTCGCATTCGCTCGACACATGGAGATAGCCATTATTATAGCACAAAAGCCAAGGAGTGCAACATTGATGGGAAGGTGGACACTGCTCGTCACAACAGGTACTCTGGAGAATTTGGAGAAGAACCCGCCTTGCAATGCCGAAGACAATCTGCGCGCCGGACTCATCGTCATTGAAGCCTGGTTCAGGGGCTTCTGAGGGAGTCCTGGATTAAGGGGTCTTCGGACAGCCGGACTATATACTTTGGCCGAACTGTTGGACTATGAAGATACAAGATTGAAGACTTTGTCCCGTGTCCGGATGGGACTCTCCTTTGCATGGAAGGCAAGCTTGGCAATTCGGATATGTAGATCTCCTTCTCTGTAATTGACTTTGTGTAACCCTAGCCCCCTCCGGTGTCTATATAAATCGGAGGGTTTAGTCCGTAGGACAACAACAATCATAATCATAGGCTAGCTTCTAGGGTTTAGCCTCTACGATCTCGTGGTAGATCAACTCTTGTAATACTCATATCATCAAGATCAATCAAGCAGGAAGTAGGGTATTACCTCCATCGAGAGGGCCCGAACCTGGGTAAACATCGTGTCCCCTGCCTCATGTTACCATTAGCCTTAGACGCACAGTTCGGGACCCCCTACCTGAGATCCGCCGGTTTTGACACCGACACCCCCATCGACATGAAGGCGAAGGTCTCTGCTCTAGAGGGGTCTCTTGCGTCCGTTGCAGCGTTCTATCGCTCCATTGTTGGTGCTTTACAGTACCTGACACTGACTCAACACGACCTGCAATACGTTGTCCAGCAGGTGTGCCTCCACATGCATGCTCCACGTGACTCCCACTAGACCTTGGTGAAGCGTATTCTCTGTTATATACGCAACACCATGCCTTTGGGACTCACCCTCATGGCCTCCGCCTCCACCGACCTCATGGCCTACTCGGATGGCGATTGGCCTGGCTACCCCGACACTCGATGCTCCACATCAGGCTACCGTGTCAACCTTGGGCCCTTGTTGATATCTTGGTAATCAAAGCGACAACCCATGGTTTCCCGCTCCAGCGCCGAGGCAGAGTATCGTGCCGTGGCTAATGCCGTGGCCAAGTGCTCTTGGATCTGTCAGCTGCTCCAGGAGTTACTTTGTGATGTTCACAAGGCCACTCTCATCTACTATGATAACATCAGCACGGTCTACCTTTCCACCAACCCGGTGCACAATCGATGTACGGAGCATATTAAGCTCGATATTCACTTCGTGCGCGAGCAGGTTTCTATTGGCCATGTTTGGGTTCTCCACATGCCGACGTGGCAACAGTTTGCTGATGTCATGACTAAGGGATTGCCTACTTCCGTCTTCGAGGAGTTTTGGTGTAGTCTATGTGTCTCCGACAAAGCTTCGACTGTGTGTGTGTGTGTGTGGGGGGGGGGGTGTTGAGTATGTATTTTGTGTTGCATGCATATTGGAGTTGTGGCCTACCTCCTAGTCTTGTATAGTTGAGGTGGAGGCCTACCCTGTAATTATATATACGTGCACCAGCACCACATCAATACAATGTCTATTGTATTGCAAACTTCCTGTCTACAACCATGAAGGTGGAGAATCAGGTAGAGTCAAAAAATAGAGAGGCTCGACTAACGACTCGATGGTGGCAGTAGAAGAATGACGAGGGTAGAAGAAGCGAGTCTCATCAAAAGGGATATCTTTGGGGATTCTCAGTCTCCTAGCTATAGGGTCCCAGCAACGGTAACCCTTGTGCTCCAAGATGAAGCCAAGGAAAACATATTAAATAGATTGAGCAATCAGTTTGGTGTGTTCATGAGGGTGGAGAAGAACAAAACAGGCACAACCAAACAGGCGTAGACCACTATAATCAGCTGGACCATCACCTAGTGTTGGGAAACATAGCATGCAATTTCAAAAAAACAAACCTATGCTCACGCAAGATCTATCTAGGAGATGCATAGCAACGAGGGGGGGGGGGAGTGTGTCTACATACCCTCGTAGACCGTAAGCAGAAGCGTTTCACAATGCGGTTGATGTAGTCGAACTTTCTTCGTGGTCCACCGATCAAGTACCGAACGTACGACATTTCTGAATTTTGCACACATTCAGCTCAGTGACATCCCTCGCCTTCTTGATCTAGCAAGTCAAGGTAGTAGATGAGTTCCGTCAGCACGACGGCGTGGTGACGATGATGGTGAAGTGATCCTCGCAGGGCTTTGCCTAAGCACTACGAGAATATGACCGGGGTGTAAACGGTGGAGGGGGCGCCGCACACGGCTAACAATTGATCTGGTATGTGCTAGGCGCCCCCTCCTCATATATATAGGTGGGAGGGAGAGGGGAGAGGCCAAGGGGCGCCCCAAGTGAGGCCGAATCCCACTTGGGCTCCTGTCCTGGTTCGCCCCCTTCCTTATATAGGCGCCAGGGGAAGGAAGGGGGAGGTGGCGCCCCCTTTTATTTCTCCCTTGAGGAGGGGAAGGTAGGAGGGATTTGCCCTCCCCTTTCCTTTCCCTAGGAATGGCCGGCCTAGTGGAGGGGCGCACCAGCCTCTTATGGGCTAGTCTATCCCTTCCCTTGGTCCATTAAGCCCATATCTTTGCCGGTGGTGCCCGGAACCCCTTCCGGTGACCCTGTATGTACCCGGTATCCTCCGGAACACTTCCGGTGCCCGAATACATTGTCCTATATATCAATATTTACCTCTCAACCATTTTGAGACTCCTCGTCATGTCCGTGATCTCATCCGGGACTCCGAACAACATTCAATCACCAAATCACGTAACTCATATAATACTATATCGTCATCGAATGTTAAGCGTGCGGACCCTACGGGTTCGAGAACTATGTAGACATGACAGAGACACCTCTCCCGTTAATAACCAATAGAGGAACCTGGATGCCCATATTGGCTCCTACATATTCTATGAAGATCTTTATCGGTCAAACCGTTATGACAACATACGTAATTCCCTTTGTCCATCAGTATGTTACTTGCCCGAGATTTGATCGTAGGTATCTTCATACCTAGTTCAATCTCATTACCGACAAGTCTCTTTACTCGTTCCATAATACATCACCTCGTGACTAACTCCTTAGTCGTTTTCTTGCAAGCTTGTGATGTATATTACCGAGAGGGCCCAGAGATACCTCTCCGATACTCGGAGTGACAAATCCTAATCTCGTCTATGCCAACTCAACAAACACCTTCGGAGATACCTGTAGAGCATCTTTATAATGACCCAGATAAGTTGTGATGTTTGATAGCACACAAAGCATAACTACAGAAAAATACACATCCGTGACATTTTGGGCCGAACAATTTTTTTCTGTCATGCTTATGACACTTCTATGACAATAATTGTGACAAAACCTGGTATCATCATAGATGTGGTGGGCTCCTACTTCTATGAGAAAAAATTATGACAGAAAGTGGGCTTTTCATTCTAGGCGGGCCGGAGACGCAGCTGCATGACATTCTTTGGGCCGTCCATGATGGGAAAAACCGTGGTATAAGCGAGGGCGAGGAAAATATCGGGGAGTTCCCGGTTACGGTGGGTGCACGGAGGGATCACGCGTTTCTCTCGTACATGTACACGCGTGGGTATGAGGCGTTGGGCTCTAACTGAACCCAAGCGAGGCCTTCACCTACTGAACCCGAGCGATTGCACTGGCTACGCGTTACTGAACCAGAGCGATTGATCGATCCTTGGCTGTTAACTGAACCCGATCGAGCGATTCCTTCGCTACTGCTGCTAACTGAAGCCGATCGAACCTACTGCCTCTTGATGAACAATGAGTGTGGTTGGGGGTTGGATAAAGAGTTCCCAGTGGGGGTTGGATGAACAGGACCTTGTGGGGGTAGAGTCCATTGCCGCTGGATGTACAAGACCCCGATCGAGCCGGTTGGGGGTGGATGAATAGGACCCCGTGGAGGGCTGGTTGAATAGTAGCCGGTGGAGAGCTGGATGAACAGTAGACCGTGGAGGGGTGGTTGAATAGTAGCCGGTGGAGGCTGGATGAACAGTAGCTGGTGGAGGCAGGAGGGAGATGCCGTGGATGAACAGTCACAAGTGGAGGTTGGAGGAGGTCGACGGTGGATGAATAGTAGCCCGTGGAGGCTGGAATGAGGCAGTAGACGGTGGATGAACAGTAGCCCGTGGAGTCCTGTTTTGCGGTATGCCACACCTCTCCCGATGAACAAGACCCTGTTTCGACCGTAGGAGGTCGAAGAGAAGTCCATTTCCTCCGTTTTGTGGTATGCCACACCCCTCCCAATCAACAGCACCATGTTTCGACTGTAGGAGCTTGAACACAAGTCCTCTTTCTCCATTTTGTGGTACACCAGACCCTTCTCGATGAACATGACCCCGTTTTGACCGTACGCGGTCAAACACAAGGTCGTTTTCCTCCGTTTTGTGGTACGCCAGACCCCGTTCTAGCTGTTTCGTCCAAGCCAGTTGGCTCCCATTTAACATGACCCAGTCTGTTGCTTCCTGATGAACAGGACACGTTCCGACCCAGTCACTTGGCTCTCGGCGAACACGACGCTGTTTCCTCCATTCCGACCCAGTCAGTTAGCTAAAGATGAACATGACAACATCGCTGCCGTCTGTTGCCTCTCCATGTACACGAGCCCTAGCCGTCCGTATGCGCAAGTACGCATTTCGAGACCCAGCTCATATGTACGTACGTGGCCGTACCTTTTGGCGTGTGGCTGTATGTACGTGTACATGGTTTAGACGGGACAACCTGAACAACTACGTGGGGGGCTCTACTATGACATGTGCCGCTACTTACTCGGCTACGGTTCATCGTTGCAGAGCAGCCGATCGACCAGTATGTACATACACGCCAGCGACAAGACAAACAACGCTACATACGCTTCGACCGGGTGGGTCCCAGCTGTCAGGGAGGATAAGGACGCACTTCCTTGCGTGCGAAGATATAGCTGCTGGGTCCCAGCTATCAGGGGGAATCATTTTTTTGCCCATAATAAGGACGCACTTCCTTGCGTGCAAAGATGTAGGTGGTGGGTCCTAGCTGTCAGGGGGATAAACATTATTTTTAGGGCAAAAAGGATGCAGTTGCATGCATGCGTCCATTGGCATGGTGCGTCCCCACTGCCAGCCTCTCACGTACAGTCATCTTCCGATGACTCTCGTTTGTTGACCATGTTGACCACTCCGTGCAGAGTGCACCTAGGTCGGTGGACGATAGCGAGGCCGCAAATTGGAACGACCTGGAGATGGGAAAGACGCGACAGTGGAGTCACAGATGTAGAGGAGTGTGAAACTTGACTGGTTTGGGTTCGCTGCAGCACTGTCGCCCACGGAAGACATGAGCAAGAACAGAGGTTGAAGAAGCAGCACGGCCAGCCACGGGAGGCGGTAGGAGGCGGTACCGATGGTGGTGGTTTGGGCGGCTGAAACGTGAATATCTGAGATTGAAGAAGCACCATAGCCATTAGATGGACATCCAACGACCACTGCTAATAGAACCGTGTGTTGACTATAAGTTTTTTTAGGGATGTGTGTTGACTATAAGTTGACAAAGCCTTGCGTACGCATCAACTTAGTAGGCCACAAGTGACCATCACATCTATGGCAGAGAACATATAGCCCATTTGTGATTTGTTATAATGTACAACCCATTTTTTAATTCTAATGGAATTTACTCAGCCCATTTACTGTTTATTAAAATTACATCCCATTTTCTGGCCAGGACTTTGTTAATAATTTCAACCAACCGCTGGAAAAAAATCAACAAAATTTCCAACATTTTGATGGGATCCGAAATATTTTTTAACCCAAAATTTAGAGTCAGATTAAATATAATTTCAAAATAAATTTGTATTAGGTAAAAATCCAACAAAATTTTGCAAGCGCAACAATGAAACTAAAAAATGTAACTTTTTTAGAAGAATTGAAAAATGTACCTGATCGGTGTGTTTTTTTATATTTACAACCAATCTTTTAATTACGACCCATTTATTATTTCTTAAAGCCCATTTTCTTGCCAAGTCTAATGCGGCGCGGAAAATAACAAGTTGATCTAGGTTGGGTGTTCCACAAAAAAGAATAGCTGGGCTAACCATTTTCACATTAAATATTAATATCTGGGTTGGATATTTGGACGGCATAAAATAATAGCCTGGGCTAGATGGGCCACAGCCCGCCCAGTTGATACCCTGCTCCTCTAAACAACAACAAAAACATCGCTCAAGAAAAAGTCTGCTCACACCTAAAAAACACAAATACTACTCGAGCTGCTGGGTGCCAGCTGTTGGCCGCTCCTTGTGCAATTCTCTCGTTTATTGAATATATAGATTGATAATGGTGTGGGATCGTGATGTCAGGAAACCAGGAGGAAGCAAAAAATTATAGTTGTATATACTAATAAGGAGGCACTTGCGTATGTGCGACTATGTCCCTGGTGGGATCCATTATCATCCTCTCCAATTAAATTCATCTCCTGATTCCTCTTGTTCGTTGACCATGTTGACAACGCGAGACGACGGCGCCACGGTGAGCGCAACAACTCGAAGGACGACGGAGAGGGCCTGGCGGGCCCTACGGATGGTCTGATACAACACCTGGTGCTTATTCAGGAAGCCAAGATCATAGGGCCACATGTCCGCACGACATTGTCATTCGCTTGTTTGTCGGTGATTCGTCCTTCCGCAAGCCGGTGCTCGTTCAGGAGATGGAGGTTGTAGCACAGGTCCTCCTGCGCTGGTAGCTCTTTCACCATTAGGGCGTCGAAGTGCGGCCGCACCCGCTCTATGGTGAACACGACATGAACCGGCTTGGGCGACGCCGTCGGCTCCTGGTCGGAAGCCACATCCATTGTCTGATTGTTGTCGCTCAGCTCGGCGAGCTTGCTCACAAGCCAGCATGTCCTGTAGCTGGACACCTGGACTGCTGCCAAGCACGAGTCTGACCACCATAGCTCACCCAGACCGCCTCCCTCTCTCGCATGCGCTTTTCACCCGAAACGGTCAGCGCTAACAGCGCTGCTTCCCGGTGCAGGCGATTGCTTCGCGTTCAAACGACACAAGTGTCATCCGTCCGTCCATCTGCCACCCACATTAATGATACACAGGTGCCGATGTGGCTACTTCAACGCCACCCATCCATCGCTATGCCGCCCACCATGCTATATAAACTGATGCGCCGGCCATAGCTACAGTCATCCGCCTCCGTTCCCTTTCTCGTGTCCACACCACTACTGCCCACCATGGCTTCCTCGCGCTCCAGCGCTCTTTGAGACGGGTGGATGATGGACCAGAAGGAGATGGCCGCCATTGCTGCCGACTGGCTGGCCGGCAGGCAGCCGGAGGACAATGACATCCCAATGGAGAACATGGTAGTCGATGATCCAGCGCCATCCCCCTCCTCCGTGCCATCCTCGCTGGTGCATTGCACCATGACCATCGGCGAGGCTCGTGCCCAATACATGGACATGGTGAGGCAGAAGCATGATGAGCAGTTCCGGGAGGCATAGGCTGTCGCCGCCTACAACCATCATCTCCTCTAGGAGCACCTGTAGGGGGGAGCAGATCACCGTGGAGCGGGCGGAGCAGGAGGCGCTGCTCGAGTCGTACCGCTGCACCCACAAGAGCCGCCTCGCACACTGGCGGTACTGCATGCGGGCGGTGGAGGTTGCGGCCACCTACAAAGAGGACGATGCAGCGGGCGAGGTGCTGTTTGGTGAGACCGACGATAAGGCGGAGGACAATGTCGGCTCCGCCGAGGCCCTGCCCCGCCGGCACTGAGGCGGAGGATTTCGCCGGCTTCGGCGAGGCTCTGCTCCGCCAACAACAAGGCAGAGGACATTGTCGGCTCCGTCGAGGCCTCGCCCTGCTGGCAATAAGGGGGAGGATTTCCCCCTCTCTATCGAGGCACCGCCCCGCCAGCAATGAGACAGAGGACATCACCGGCTCTGTCGAGCCCCCGCCCCGCTACCAACGAGGCCGCGCCACAAAGGAAACAAGGAAGGGTAGAACACGGTAGTTTGCCGCCGCTTGGGTCCAAGTAAGGCCACCGCTGCTACCCGCCGGTTGAGCATTGATGGTCGATTAGCTTCTTGGTGGCGACATGGAGTCAGAGAGGTGTGCTGGAGAATAAGCTTTTGTTCGGCTCAGCCGGACACGGGAAATGGGCGCCAAGGATCATAGATTATGTTAATTAATTATTCCTCCAGCGCACCCCTTTTTAGTTGAAGAATGTATGAAATGCAATGAAATCCGATATGTTTATATGAAATCTGGCCGTGTATGAATGAATTTAGTTCGATTAGTTTGAATTCTTGTATCACTGGCAATTGATGAACATGGAAAATAATACGTACTAGCATTATTCCCAGGGTGATCATCTCGTTTGCAGCAATTTCACACAACAATACGTACTAGCATTATTCCCAGGGTGATCACCTCATTTGCAGCAGTTTCACACGTACTCCCTCCGGTCCTTTTTAGTCTGCATATATGTTTTGTCTGAAGACAAAGTATCTCTACTTTGACTAATCTTATAGAAAAAAATATCAACATTCACAATGTAAAATCAACTGACTTGAAAGAAATCTAATATACGAAGTAAAAAGGAACATAGGGAGTACAAAAAGTTTGAGCAGCCTTTTAGCGTTCCTGTACATTGCAATAAAACACACAGGCCCGACAATTCATAGAGCATTCAAAACAATCAATGATTATGCATCTCAGTGATTCACATGCCAGAGCGAATATTTACTTCACAGCTACAGAATAAAGAAAAATCGATCGATGCTGCTAACAGCAAAGGGCGTCCCATTCGAAAATATCAAATGCATGTCTTCTTGCTAACATCAATGAGCAAAATTTGGCAAGGTTTTCCCATTCCAAAATGCCAAATGCGTGTTGTTTTGCGTACATCAATGAGCAAACTTTGACAAGGTTTTCCCAGTCCAAAATATCAAATGCCTACGATTGTGGAATGGGCAGTGTTTGCCATCAATTCGGACATTGATATGGCACCTCGTTCTAAATAAACCAGCTGTTATTTTTGTGCAGCTCCGCCAAAATCAACCAAATTCGCGCGTAGCTTGTATGATTTCGCCTTTATATGTTGCAACTCTTTGAACATATCAACACCTCCTTTCTTGTGGTGGAAATGAATGATCCGAGAATATCGATGTATTCGTGAATATTTTGTGCAGTTCCCATTGAAATCAAGCTGAGCACCCGTGTTTGCATAAATACAAAAAAGGTGATTAGTATAAAGCAAACTGTACTATGAATTGACAGTTTAAATCAAGCAACCTACATGATCCATGCAGAGCACACATTTAAAATAATGGAACTCACCGGAAGGAATCCTAAAACAACATTGTATTGGTCATCACAGCAACAAAGATGGAGATCTATGAGTGCTTCTGAGCTGAAGTTAGTTTGTTCTTGTGGGCAATAAAACCATCCTTCAACTACTCCCTTCTAATAAGAAGAGAGGCTTGGCCTCTTTATCCTGGCATAATTAGAACTAGGCACTTCACGTTCTCCATATTCTTCGTTAGAGGTGGATGATCCTATTGTGCAATGCTCAAAAAAGGAAAGGAAATATTTAAAACAGCATAGATGAAGCACTTCATGACAGTAGCTAAATAGTAGCACAACACCAATAGATATGACAAAGCTCAATCATATGGATGAAATCTGTGGGTCGGTACCAACCTTTGTCAGGAGGCTTATTGTGTAGAGCATATAGATGAAACACTTCTCGGGAACCATCTGTTGTTATCTACTATGGTTGCCATGCTTACTATATACTCCTCGATTAGTTTAATGTTTGCAACATCTTCTTGTGCAATTCCACTAAAATATGTGTTATCTTCTAAGAAGATCCCTGTTTGCACAAGTAGAGATAATTACATATTACATTAAGAGTGGCATCAAATCAGTGGCAAAAAAATTGCTCGTTCCAACCATAGTAATAAATTAAGATGGAAAACTAGATCATTACTTGTGTCATCACAGTTCCAGTGCTTCATTACAACACCGGGAGTTGATTTTTGTTTTTCTTCAGATTGTTTTTTCCCTTCATCATTTGGTTCAATAACAGACAAGCTTCGCTTTCAATGTAAGATTTGGCATGTCAATTAGGGAGTACAAGTATAACACTAAACAACAACATTAATTTTCTGATGACAGTAGCAAAATAGAGGCCAACAGTTGTGAAATATCACTATCTTACCTCAATGGGATATTATGGTGCACATACAGATTGGAAGTCTTGTCTCCATTTGTGCAGTTCACTAAAATCAAGCAACATTACCATATAAGTAGCACAACATATGAAAGCACACTGCACAATCTTGTGAAAGAAGGCTAGTATTGACCTCTCATGATGCGGAATTCAAACAACTCACAAGAAGAAGATCTGAAACAAATTTGCCAACAAGGATATGAAGTCAGATCTCCTCTTGTGCAGTTCCACTAAGATTAAGCAATCAAGCAACATTTTCGATGTGACATTTTGGTTGAACTGCACAAAACACTCTTAAAACAAAAGTGTTTTTTGCAGTGCAACAAAAGGCCGCAATAGCAACGAGGTGAAGTAGATAACTCTATTTACACAGAGGTGCAAAGTACACAAGTACTGGTCAATAACGTTGGATGACACACAAGCCCACAAAAAGAAGCATCTAACTTATCTAAATGGGAAAGAAAGCAAGATAGTAGCATTTCTCAAATAGTGTCATTGATTCATATTAACAGAGAGATTATATTACTCCATTCCCTTATACAAGGCCATAAACTCAAATTATAGGTACCAAGGTAAATTTAATGACTGTTTTGCAAGTCAACTTTTCTTTTAGTTAACGGGATCATTAATACGTTCGCATACATGCAAGAAGAAATGAGAAGAAAGTAACATAGTTTCATTATGACTACATGCATGCAAGTATTAAACAAGTTGTAGTACGAGTAAACATTATTAATTTTTGTCTCGATTACTTTTAGTGGCCTTCTATAGATGCAAAATGTATTTTTCATAGTGGCCTTGTATAAGGGAATGGAGGGAGTAACAATAAAATTCGTTAAACATGTAATTTGCTTTTAACTGTGGCATTGCTTCAATTTTCCAGCGGCTTTATTAGAGGGTGTTTTTTTACAACGTGTAGGGACTAAAAAAGTCCCTTTTAATCCCATCTAAACCAAACAGGAGGGACTTTTAGGGACTAAAAGTGGGCATTTGGGCCTAAAGAAAGAAGACCCTGAGGGGGTCTTTTTGGAACTTTTTCCAATAGTTGCCCCTGCCCCGCATCGCACCTTATCTCTGTTAGTTCATTAATAGGGGTAACACGGTCTTTTAGTATGTCATTTAATAACCTCTAGTCCATGTTTAGTCCCTGGAACCAAACAGGTAGGGACTAGGGACCTTTTAGTTGGGACTAAAAAAAGTCCTAGCATTTTTTAACCAAATAGGGCCTTAGATTAACAACAGCTAAAGAGTTGTACGGGACAGTGCACACACCAGGATCATGTGCATCTACCGATGTATAAAGGGGTGATGCACAGTCTATTGCAACAAAGAACAAACAACCAAGGAGCATATTTGTGTTGGTCCCAATTTTGTTATCTTTAGACACCTTTCCCTATGTGAGGGCAGCAAATCTAGTCCTACTCAAACTCTACAGCCTTGTCCCCCAAAACAGAAAGATCAGTTCCTTATGGATGTGCATACTGCATTTGTCATTGTTTTCCCTTTTCGACCAATGTAGGTGCTGGATAGCTAGTCTGTACTACTTTCCCCCTTCATTTCCTCTTTGAACCACATCCTAGATTCATGCTACACAACTTTACCCACTACTTTCCTGTTTGATCCAACACCTAGATTCGAGTGCAGAAGCGGAAAAAGCCCACATGCAGCTAGAGCAATGCATGTGGAATAAGTAAATTATACCTTAAGGTTCTCGGGGTGTGGCTTAATGGGTAGCCGGAGGCTGATATTCCCACACTATGTACGACTGCGGGGAAGAAGGGGTCGGAGGCCCTCCCGTGCCGCTGTTGGGCTAAAGAGAATAGTTGCGCCGGTAGTGGATTCCCTCCCTCGCCGACGGCGACAGCGTTAAGCCTCCTTCCCTTCCCGGTGGATGGATCCTGCTGGCTCTTTGACCAGTAGTGAGGGAGAGAGAGAGAGAGAAAGAGAGAGAGAGAGAGAGGCTAACAAAGTCTTGTCTAAATCTGCAGAGGGTGAGAGAGTGTGAAGAGAGCAACTACAAGCGCCGAGTCTCCAGCATGTATATATATAGTGGAGAGAGAGTGTGAAGAGACCAAACCCTAGAAAACAAGCGCCGAGGCTACAACATATATAGATGGAGTGGTTTTATTTTTCTCTCCGTAAAAATTGTTTTAAATTGTGCACGAAACGGAACTCTTTATTTAACATAGTGAAGAAAAATACTAGGGGCAATGCTAATACATGAACAAAAATTAACGCTCGAAGGAGTCAACTCGCAATTAACGCTGCACGCCTTCTGGTCGCGCTTACTAACGTTCACGTGTGGTACACGACCTTCCGAAGTGGTGAACAACAACTGAGCCACACAAGGTCAAAATACCGGAAAGGTGGGCAGTTGTATTTGGACTAAGTCAGTGTGCCACCATATGTACTAAGGGTTATAGCGGGTGCTAAGAAACTAGGGTGTATTGAGAGTAATTGCCATGTCGTTTATTTGTAGGGTCACTTGCAAACTATGAAACTCTATTCTCCTCTTATTTAGTGCATGAGGCAAATCTTTTGCCTCCATTTAAAAAAACTCAAGAAATTCAATTTTAATTATTTGGTTTGTACACTTTGCTCCCTTCCAATAATTTTTGGCACTTGTATTCGACCTAAGTCAATGTGCCACCATATCTCATACTACTCCCTCCGTCTAGGTGTAAGTCATGTTAGAAGGTGCAGCAGGACCAAGGTGCAAGCAGATTGGAGGAGAAGGAGAAACTTGACCGGTCCTTCCTCTAATCAAAGCCTCGATTTCTGTCTCTAAATGCAACAATTAATCACAACAATTAAGAGATGCCATTTTAGCTACCATGCAGGGCCACGTATTAACTCGCATGCAAGCCAACTTTGATTCCTTGACTGATCAACACATAGTTGCGCTCCATGCATTGGGTTTCCGAGGGAGATAACAAGGCAGAGTAAGTACTAACAATACTCGCTAGCAATGAGGCTAGGAGGGGATTGAGATGCGAAGTTAATGGACGACACCTAAACATTTTGGGAATATCTGATTTTCGTAAGACGACTTAACACCTAGACGGAGGGAGTACTACTCTACTCCTCAGTCCAAGTTTGATGGAACATTCGTCACCTCTTCTCTTCTTGCACATACTCCATTTATCTTACTTCCCGTGGCTTCCCACTCACACGATATTCCTATTCTATGAACCTGTATATGTGTGTGTGTGTTTTAACAATGTGTGTGTGTTAGAGACAGCGACACATCGACCTACTCCTACAAAGAGATGGTGTGTAGTGTACGATTTAGCCGCGAGAGTCGGTGCATCCTCTTGTTTCCGGGCATCCGGTCAGGACAACTGCCACGCCCGCTCCTGACCAGCCTGGCCCACCCAAAGCCCCTCCATCGCCCGTGCACGCTTCCCTCCCAAAACGGTCAGCACCACTCTAGAGAATAGGTGCCGCATTCATTCCCGGGTAGAGAGGACGTGACCTCTCACCGGAGCCTACATTGAAAGCGGATTCAAGAGTGATGGTTGCTTCGTCTGTCCAAGTTACTACTGGGTCTATGTGATTTGACAGCTCATTGGTCATTATTACTGAGGTGGTACGACTTCTGGATGTCCCATGTTTCGCTGAAAGGAGGTAGATTACAATTTTCTCCATTCTTACAGCGGAGGAGTACGAAAGCAGTGAAAACACGCAACCTCAATGATTACATGGCCCACCTCACACTATCACTATATTTTCTGGACACCGTGCGACACCTAACTCTTTACATAGTAGTATAGTACGTACTGTAATTTCTCAGCGAGATAAATTTGTAAAATGCTATGAAGCTTCCAGCTTCTGTTTCATGTATATTGCGTCCAAGGTTGCCCCGTTGCAACATTTCATCAAATACAAAGGATACTAACATGCATGCTATTGTATCTCAATGATTGATAGATCATAGCCAATATGTACTCCCTCCGTTCCAAAATAAGTGTCTCAACTTTATGCAAACTTCAGTACAAAGTTGTACTACTACTAAAGTTGACACTTATTTTGGAACAATGACAACTAAAGAAAAAAAGGATCCATGTAGTCCCTAGCCCTTGAACCCTAAACCCTAATCAGGCTTTAATTTGCTGGCGACGTTGAACCTTCCGAAGAAATCAAGTTTGCAACCCTTTGACCATCGGATCATTTTGTGTAGTTTCACTAAAATCAAGATGAGCATCCCTGTGGCAAAGAAATTGAAGAAGCGTGATTAGAATAACATTACTGGGACTAGTTGATGAAACATAAACTCATCACAAACACAATTGTCGGGGAAACTGATCCACGAACACCTATGGGGCCGGCGGACCGAGCCCCTTTCGGTTCGGCGGGGGGCGGAGGTCACACGAAGAGCAGATCGAGGCGAAGCACACGAGCAGTTTACCCAACTTCGGAGCTCTCGGGAGAGATAACACTCCTACTGCTGCTTGTTTGATTATCTTGTGTTCTTGCTCCAGAGAGAGAGCATAGTGTTTTTCTGGGTTCTGAACCAGTCGACCCCCCTCTACGTTGCGCATGGGCCTCCTTTTATACGCTAAAGGGGTCACCGACAGGTGGCAACACAGAGAAGGGTACAAATGTAAAAAGTTAGGTGGTTGGTACAGTTACTTGTATAGTGCACCCTACCTAACCCTGACGGTAGGGGACAAGGGCATTAAATGCTCGTCTGAGTCGCCCAAACAGTGCAGAAAAGGACCGTTAGGGGCGCCACCGTTCGCCACGATGGCGATCTTGTCAGCTTCGCATGCCACTGCGCACCGCTGGCTGCACAGCCTCTCGCCACGCGCGCCTGGAGAGGCCCCCAGAGCGACACGTTGGTGGATGCGCTGGAGCGTGGGCACAGAGTGGCCGCCTGCCGCGACAAGCGCCTTGCCGCTGCTGTTATCTTGTCGGGTCCGGAAGCTTGTCGCTCACCGGGCCTCGAGGTACCTTGGTTGGTCTTCCCGGCAAGCTCCTCTTGCCGGGGCCTTGTTGCCTTGCCGGAGCGCGTGGCGCGTCGCGGCAAGTTCCTTGGAGTGCCTTGGTTGGCCTTCCCGGCAAGCTCCTCTTGCCGGGGCCTTGTCTCCTGAGCTTAAATACTTTGTTCTTGAATGGCTCCAAGGGAACCACGGAGGATCTTGGCGTTCGCCCGGCAAGCCTTGCCGCGGGGTGCTGCAACTGCCCGTGCACAAGTTCGGGGTACTAGGGTACCCCTATTCTAGTACACCGACAGGAGTCCCCGGGCCTGGGCCAGACACGGTGCCGAGCGTTGTTGGGCCAGGCCCAAGACAGGGCACGGGCACACGCGGACTGGGCCACGCCGAATCTTGCTCCGTATCCACCGCGCTCTCCCCTAACGGCACGCGTTGAATGCGGCGTCGTGGGAGAGATCGTGGGTGGTTCTTTATTCGGAAGGGCGAAACATCCGCCCCGTCTCTCTTTATAAGTAGAGGAAATAGGGGCAGTTCGTTCCCCCTCGCTGGTTGCTACTACTCCATCTTCACGAACCTCCGCCGCTCCCTCCTTCTTCTCGAAGCCGAGAGAGCAGCGCTCCGCCCCCCATTACCACCAGCATCACCAACGCTGTCGACCTCCCCCACCACCTCCGCCATGGCTCCGAAAGCCGACAAGGGAAAGGGCGTGAAGTCGGCCGAGGTGCAGCGGCTCGCGGCGCTGTGGAAGGAGCGGGCGATCTTCTCCCCCCAGCTCGGCGCGAAGGAGCTGAGGGAGTACTTCTACCTCTTTTGGGCGACGGAGACGCGGGCGCATCCGCGCATGAGGGTACTCCCGGCCGCTGCTTCGGAACTGGCTCCAAATGGGTACCCATTCTTCACGCTGTTCTTCTATTGCGGGCTCTGCCCGCCCTTCTCGGAGTTCTCCAGAAGGTGCTGATGAAGGTGGCCTTCCGCAATCCAGGCCTCAGCTTCACCAACGTCCTCAAGTCCTTGCCGCCAGACGCCGATCGGGACGCACTCAAGGCCCTTGTCGCACCCATTGTGGACAAGGTGAGCGAGATCAAGAGGGTTGAGGGCGATCACGTAGATTAGGCCGCCCATTTCTTCTTTTCCCTTGTCGCTGCTAATCATGTTATGAAAACAGTCTGTTAGAGCTGCGACAAGTTATCTTGTAATATAAATTTATTTCTATTATCAATTGCTATGTTATTTCCTCTACTAGATTCCTTCCTTTGTATGTTTTTACCCTACGCTTCTAGGGAACTTGTCAGCGCAGGCACCCGAGCCGCGAGCGCTGAGTGCGGAACGTCAGCAGCCTGCTGGTGGCGCTGCTTCTGACAAGAAACCTTATCGCGACTAGATGCAGCACACTTAAGTTGTTGAGCGGACTCGAAACAAAGTAAGGGCGCAACTAGCCACGAGTTGGTTCCTCCGTGCACAGGTTTTCCATACAAAGCAGGGTCGTTCGAGGAAGATAACTCAAAAATTTAAAAACTGATTGCTCAAACTTTGGCAACTTAGCTTTTCTGTCGTTTGCTTCCTGGCAAGGCAAAACTTTGCTTGAACGACGCCTGGTCTATACCACAATGCTTCTCGGATGAGCAACAGAAGCGAAGCAGACCT
This sequence comes from Triticum aestivum, assembly GCF_018294505.1. Taxonomy (NCBI): domain Eukaryota; kingdom Viridiplantae; phylum Streptophyta; class Magnoliopsida; order Poales; family Poaceae; genus Triticum; species Triticum aestivum. Next base: position 499,817,538 of record NC_057810.1, read on the forward strand.
TGGCGCCAAGGTCTTGGACGTACTGCATGAAGGTGCGGCTCGTGAATTGCGTGCCGTTGTCGGTGATGATCCTGTTAGGGATCCCGAAACGGCAAACAATTGACCTGAAGAACTTGACTGCTGACTGTGCTGTCACCTTCCTCACTGGCTGCACTTCCGGCCACTTTTTGAACTTGTCGATTGCGACGTACAAGTACTCAAAGCCCCCGACAGCTCGGGGGAAAGGGCCGAGGATATCGAGCCCCCAGACCGAAAATGGCCAGGATAAAGGGATCGTCTGGAGAGCTTGAGCTGGCTGGTGTATCTGTTTGGAGTGGAACTGGCACGCTTCACACTTGGTTACTTGTGTAGTTGCATCCTGGAGGGCTGTCGGCCAAAAGAAACCTTGCCGGAAAGCTTTGCCGGCAAGTGCTCTTGCGCCTATGTGGTGGCCACATATGCCTCCATGTATCTCTGCCAACAGCTTTTGTCCATCTTCCCGGCAAATACACTTCAATTTCACACCGTTGATTCTTCTTCTATACAGTATGCTATCGACAAACTGGTACATACTTGACTGCCGGGCTACTTTTTCCGCTTCTCCTTGCTCTTCGGGAAGTTCTCCTGTCTGAAGGAAATGGACAATCTGCTGTGCCCATGCTGGAGCTTGTGGCTCGACAACAAGGACTAAAGGCACATCTGCTGCTGCGGGAACATCCGCTTCTACGGCAAGGACTTGCGGCCCTGCCGGAGCTTGATGTTCCCCGGCAAGCTTGCCGGAGCAAAACTTGTCGGGAGCGTCTGCTTCAACGGAACAAACCATAAGGCTTGCCGGAGCAGACTGCTCCTCAGCATCCTTGGTGTTGATCTTGGGGACTTTCTTGGCGGTGGCTTCGGGGAGCTCTGCCGGAAAGTAGTCACCAGAAACCAACTTCCTCTTCTTGCTTTGTCCAGTTGACGGTGTTACGGATGGTTGAGTCAACTTGAGCACAAAGATCCCTGGTTCCACAGGTAACTTTAGTGCGGGGCACTTTGACAGGCCATCAGCAATGTCATTCTGAGCTCTTGGGATATGCTCCATCTGTAGGCCGTCAAAGTGCTCTTCTAGCTTCCTCACTTCATCAACATATGCTTCCATCAATGGACTCTGGTAGTTCTTGTTCACTTGGCGGACGACAAGCTGTGAGTCACCCCTGACAATGAGCTTCTTGATCCCAAGGTCTGCTGCGATTCTGAGACCGGCAAGCAATCCTTCATTCTCTGCAGTATTGTTGGTTGCTTGCTCCTTGGGAAAGTGCATCTGGACTACGTACTTGAGGTGCTCTCCGGTGGGCGCGACAAGCAGCACGCCTGCACCGGCGCCTTGCAGCGAGAAGGCACCATCAAAGTACACCAACCACTCTTTGCTTGCCTCTTTGATGGGGATGCTCGTCTCTGGAATTTCTTCATCTGGTGTTGCCGTCCATTCTGCTATGAACTCTGCCAATGCTCTCCTTTGGATAGTTGAAGTGCTCTCAAACTTGAGGCCAAAGCTTGACAGTTCCAGCGCCCACTCGATAATCCTGCCTGTCGCTTCTGGATTTTGCAGTATCCTCTTCAGCGGAAAGCGAGTGACGACTGTGATCTCATGTGCTTGGAAGTAATGGCGCAGCTTTCTCGAGGCCACGAGGAGGCCGAAAAGCAACTTCTGCACACCAGAGTACCTTGATCTAGCCCCCTGTAGAAGGGAACTGACAAAGTAAACTGGACGCTGCACCATTCTCTTCTGCATCTTATCATGCTCCTGCGCAGATCCATCTCTGTCGGGACCAGAGCTTGTCGGCGAAGCCCCCTGCTTGTCGCTGGATGCATCTGCCGTGGTTGCTGGCTCATCATCTACCTCCCTCTCCGCCACTAACGCAGCACTAACCACTTGATTGGTTGCCGCTATATACAGCAGCAACTTCTCTTGCGGCTTAGGTGCGACAAGTGTTGGAGTGGAGGACAGGTATCTCTTCAAGTCCTGCAGCGCAGCCTCCGCCTCCGGAGTCCATTTTATTGGACCTGCCTTTTTCAAAATTTTGAAAAATGGCAGGGCGCGCTCAGCAGATCTAGAGATAAACCTGCTGAGAGCAGCCACGCAACCGGCAAGCCTTCGTACATCCTTGACGCGCTTTGGTGCTTCGATCTGCTCAATGGCCTTGATCTTGTCGGGATTGGCTTCAATTCCCCGCTGAGACACGAAGAACCCGAGAAGCTTGCCGGAAGGGACTCCAAACACGCACTTCTCGGGGTTAAGCTTGAGGTTGATCTTGCGCAGATTTGCAAATGTCTCGTCTAAATCTTGAATCAGGGTCGCCCTGTTCTTGCTTTTGACCACTATGTCATCCATGTAGGCTTCCACATTTCTGTGCATCTGCGGCTCAAAAGCGTGGTGGACTACCCTTGCGAATGTTGAACCAGCATTCTTCAAACCGAAAGGCATCCGTACGAAGCAGTACGTGCCACACGGGGTGATAAATGCGGTTTTCTCTTCATCCTCTTCTGCCATGAAGATCTGATGGTATCCTGAGTATGCATCAAGAAATGAAAGCAAATCACATCCGGCTGTGGAGTCAACAATCTGGTCAATGCGCGGCAAGGGAAATGGGTCTTTGGGACAAGCTTTATTAACATCAGTGAAGTCAATACAAAGCCTCCATTTCCCGTTAGCCTTGCGCACGACAACAGGATTGGCCAACCACGTGGGATGGAGCACTCCTCTGACAAGGCCTGCTGCTTCCAACTTCTTGATTTCTTCTGCGATGAATTCTTGGCGCTCCACTGCCTGTTTCCTGACTTTCTGCTTGACGGGCCGCGCATGAGGACAGACGGCAAGGTGGTGCTCAATTACTTTCCTGGGAACACCGGGGATATCAGACGGTTGCCACGCAAACACGTCGACATTCGCCCGCAGGAAAGCAACGAGCGCGCTTTCCTATTTGGGGTCAAGAGTGGCGCTGATGGTGAAGGTACCACCAGTGCCGTCCTCCTTGGCGGACACCTTCTTGGTCTCAGGTGGAGCTGTCATTGCCTTCTTACACTTGCCGGTGGAGCTCGATGGTGCGTCCTCGACGGTAGCGCAGCACTCCGAAGAGGTGCGCTTGCCGGAGTGGGCATCAGAGCTCTTGCCGGACTTGGTCTTCTTCTTCCCCCCGGGAGCTTCAGCGGCAAGTGTCTTGCGTTCTGCTGCGGCTGCTGCTTCCCGGTAGATCTTGTCGGCACAGATAAGAGCATCCTTCTTGTCGCCAGGGACAGAGATGACACTTATCGGGCCTGGCATTTTCAGTACGTTGTACGCATAGTGAGAGGCTGCCATGAACTTGGCGAGTGCCGGACGGCCAAGGATTCCATTGTAAGGTAATGGAAAGTCAGCAACATCAAACGTGACCCTCTCAGTCCTGAAGTTCAGCTCGCTGCCAAATGTTACCGGCAACGTGATCTTTCCCTTCGGCTTGCTCCTTCCCGGGTTGATTCCTTGAAATGTACCGGTCTCTTCGAGCTCGCTGTCAGGGATCTGGAGTTTCTGGAGCACCGCGGAGGAGATCAGGTTCAAGCCGGCCCCGCCGTCAACTAGCATCTTAGTGACCTTGAGGTTGCGGATTGTTGGTGAAACCAACATCGGCAAGCACCCGACCGCAGTTATGCGATCAGGGTGGTCCTCAATATCAAAGATGATAGGCGTGCTGGACCATTTCAGAGGCTTGCGTGACTCGACGGGTGGTTCTGCTGCATTAACTTCCCGCACCCACTGCTTGAGCTGACGGTGCGAGGTATGCAGAGAAGCACCACCGTCAACGCACAGGACCTCTGTGGCTTTCTGGAACTCCTGCTCATCAGTCTCCTCATCATCCATGTCTTCATCGTCGTCGTCATCTTCATCCTTGTCGCGGCCGCGAGGAGGTCTGTCTCCTTGCCGCTGCTTGGCCTTGCCGCGGCGTCCTCCTCGGCCGGGACGTTTCTTGCCGGATCCCCCAGCACCTTCCTGGGCCTTCTCCTTGTCGCGCCGCTCGTATTCAGCTTTCTGTTGCTCAACAAGCTGCTCGACTTTCTTGCAGCTCTGGAGATCATGGCCCTTGGTGCGGTGGATCTTGCAATACTGCTTGTTGGTGCCGTCCTGCTTGTCGGCGACCGCCACCTCCGCGGCAACCTCCTTGCCGGAGTCACCAGCTTTGGCTTTCTTGGCGCCACCACCGTTGCCGGACTGCTCAACAACTAGCACCTCTTTGCCTTTCCTCTTCCTGTTGTTCCGCCGCCGGTTTTTCCTTGCCGGGGCAGCATCTTCACTGTCAGATCCTCCCGCTCCTACATTCTCTCCGGGGAGTCTCCTCCCTTCCTCAGCACGTGCACACTTGTCGGCCAGTGCATATAACTCACTGACGTCCCTGATCTTGCACATCGCCATTTCCTCCCGCATCCTGCGGTTTCGCACGTTCTGATGGAACGCGCTGATCACCACGGCAGGGTGGACGTCTGGGATGTTGTGCTGCACACTGCTGAATCTCTGAATGTACTTGCGCAGGGGCTCTCCTTCCTTCTGGGCGAGCAGATGAAGATCACTCTCCTGGCCATGAGGCTTGTGTCCGCCTGTGAAGGCGCCGACAAACTGATGGCACAGATCAGCCCAAGAGGATATGGAGTTGTCCGGCAAGTGCATGAGCCAGGATCTGACGTTGGGCTTGAGCACCAGCGGGAAGTAGTTGGCAAGGATCTTGTCATCCCGTCCCCCGGCAGCCTGCACCGCAATGGTGTAGATGCTGAGGAACTCCGACGGATGCGTCTTGCCATCGTACTTCTCCGGTACGTCTGGCTTGAAGTTCTTCGTGCTGGGCCACTGGACTTGCCGCAGCTCACGAGTGAACGCAGGGCAACCTACCGCGTACGGCAGATCGCCTGGTTCCCCTGGCGCATGCATGTCAACAGAGGGCCCAGCGCGCTTGTCGGATTGACGTCGCGCTTCTCTTCGGCGCTCGATGCGAGTTCGAGCGTCTTCTTGTTGTTGATCATGAAGAACTTGGCGCTGATCGCGACGAGCTCGTGGATCCGACAATGCGGTGGAGTCGCTGTCGAGGTGGATCCGGCGAGTCGGCGATCTTGGCCTTCGGGGTGGTGATTGCATGGTAGTTGCACCTCCACCCATTTCGTCGCCACCGGCTCGCGCCCGGCAACCCTGCCGCGGCGGCGACGCGCTCGGCCGCCATGGAGTGTCGCCGTTGGCGTAGCCGATGAGACTCTGAATGGTGGCCCTCCATTCGTCGATCTTGTCCGACGTCGGAGGGTAATCTAGGAGCAGTTGAGCTCGCGCCAAAGCTTCTGCTGGAGTGGTGGGTGGCAGTGGCGGACGGCGCGAGGAGCAGGACGTGCTCGGACTTCTAAAGATGTTAGAAGGAGCAGTATCCCGTCCAGGCGACCGTGCCCCGCTCGTGCCAGCACGCTGGCGTGCATGCTGGTCTTGAGCGCCCCGAGATCCACCAGCTTGGTCTTGGCCTATCATGCGTATGGCACTGCAAGTGCCATGACGCTGTTGGTCTTGCGCCTCCTGAGAGTGGCGCGGAACATGTACAGTCGCCGAGGTTTGTGCAGCCTTGTCCTTGGACCTGGTAGCATCATAAGCTTCCTCGTCGACGTCCATTCTTCCGCCGGCGTCCATTCCTCCACCCGCTTGCTCCAACGGTGGCGGAAGTGACGTGGACGGAGCGGCTGCCGCCGAAGTCTTCTTCTTCGGTGGCATGTTGATGAAGGGAATGAAGATCTAGCTCGTGTGAACGCCGGATCAGGTTCACACAATCTCGACGCCCCCTACCTGGCGCGCCAAAGATGTCGGGGAAACTGATCCACGAACACCTATGGGACCGGCGGACCGAGCCCCTTTCGGTTCGGCGGGGGGCGGAGGTCACACGAAGAGCAGATCGAGGCGAAGCACACGAGAAGTTTACCCAGCTTCGGAGCTCTCTGGAGAGATAACACTCCTACTGCTGCTTGTTTGATTATCTTGTGTTCTTGCTCCAGAGAGAGAGAGCATAGTGTTTTTCTGGGTTCCGAACCAGTTGACCCCCTCTACGTTGCACATGGGCCTCCTTTTATACGCTAAAGGGGTCACCGACAGGTGGCAACGCAAAGAAGGGTACAAATGTAAAAAGTGAGGTGGTTGGTACAGTTACTTGTATAGTGCACCCTACCTAACCCTGACGGCAGGGGACAAGGGCATTAAATGCCCGTCTGAGTCGCCCAAACAGTGCAGAAAAGGACCGTTAGGGGCGCCACCGTTCGCCACGATGGCGATCTTGTCAGCTTCGCATGCCACTGCGCACCGCTGGCTGCACAGCCTCTCGCCACGCACGCCTGGAGAGGCCCCCAGAGCGACACGTTGGTGGATGCGCTGGAGCGTGGGCACAGAGTGGCCGCCTGCCGCGGCAAGCGCCTTGCCGCTGCTGTTATCATGTCGGGTACGGAAGCTTGTCACTCACCGGGCCTCGAGGTACCTTGGTTGGTCTTCCCGGCAAGATCCTCTTGCCGGGGCCTTGTTGCCTTGCCGGGGCGCGTGGCGCGTCGCGACAAGTTCCTTGGAGTGCCTTGGTTGGCCTTCCCGGCAAGCTCCTCTTGCCGGGGCCTTGTCTCCTGAGCTTAAATACTTTGTTCTTGAATGGCTCCAAGGGAACCACGGAGGATCTTGGCGTTCGCCCGGCAAGCCTTGCCGCGGGGTGCTGCAACTGCCCGTGCACAAGTTCGGGGTACTAGCGTACCCCTATTCTAGTACACCGACAACAATAGAGGCTAGTAGAGGTACGTGTGGGGCAAAGAAGTAGATAAATATCCACATGGAGCGATGTGGGAAGCTGGGGCAGTGGTGCAAGCCGGCTGTAAAGGAAGTTGTACCTGAGGGATGTGGGGACGTAGCTCAATCTAGAGAAGGGCGGCGGGAGGCGGCAACTGCCCACGTCGCGGTAGTGAGCAAGGGACAAAGGCAACCACACCGACTTTGTGAGAGAGAACGGCGGGGACCCCTGATCGGGACGTGCCAGCGGTGGGTTTTCGCTGTCGGCGACGGCGACCATGTCTACACAAAGAATCCACCCCTTCCCCCGGCGGACGTGATCCGTCCGGATGTTAGAGATGTGGCCACAGTCGTTTTGTGCGAGAGAGTGTGAAGAGAGAAACCCCAGAAAGCAACCATGTGGGCTCGTCCTGGCAATGTATATAGTGGAGCGATTTCTTTTTCTCTCCATATGAACCTATTTATATTGCCGACATGCCATTGAAGAAAAAAACTTTATTTATAAATGACGCGGCATCGTTCATGTGTGGTTCCCGACCCTCCATTATTTATAAGTGAGTAACTACTACTAGACGCGTCAAATTATCACGTGGGCTACATCGTCATACAGAAATGAGCTCCACCGTGCCACGTGTGTGGTTGGGGAAGACACAAAAGACGCAAAGAGTGCTACTAGTACTATGTGCGTGGGTGCGTGCACCTCTTCTCTTCAAGCATGGTTATTAAAAGTATAGCCCACTACTCTACCACACGGTTATTATATGGGCAAAGAGTATAGGCAGTAATAATGACTAATAAGTCGTCAAATCACGAGGCCCACCTTTCTCTATGTTTGACCGAGGAAGCAACCATCATTTCACTCCTCGTTGAATATCCATCCGCTGCTACCTCCGCAAATAAATAAAAATCTGCTTCTATCTCCGCAGCATGGTTAATAATATAACCATGTCAATCACGATGTAACATTCACTGATACAATAGGGCTGGCTCTAAGGCTAGTGATTTTTTTACTTTGCCTCTTTCTCTTTTTGTCTCATTTACTCATTTTACATAGGAGGACATGTAGAGGATGGCTATTCCTTTTGATAGGACTTCTTCATGGGGTTTAAGACTAAGAAGCTCTGAATTATTCCCGCTGCCCACCACTCTGAATCGTGCCATCTATGATAGTACTCCCATTGCAACAATGAGGTCCACTAGGTCTAGCACGTCCTGTAAGAAGAGACTGTCACGCAAAACATACATCTTTGTTGCCTTCTTCATCATACAGTATGTACGTACTACTAGTACTAGTACTACTCGTTCTCCTATAAACCTTGCACTTGGCATCTCAAAAGTATTAACCTTGTGCTTGGCTCTTTGCCTCTTGGGGAAGTCGAGCAATAATGGTACTACAGTATATCGTTTTGGCTATGTGAGACCGAATGAATTGATGCACGTCCACCACGTGGGTGAGGGTCGAGCGAGGGTCAAGGGGCGAGGGGTGAGGGGCGAGGGAGAGTGCATACTAGTACGTCCGTTTCAATATGGACTACATACGGAGCAAAATGAGTGAATCTACACTCTAAAATACGTCTATATACATCAGTGTTTGGAGTATATACTAGTAGTTCATATTGAAATCTACTAAAAGGCATATATTTCAAACAATATGATAATCTCTCTAACCAAGGTGGGGACGAGGAGTAACAGAGGGAGTAGTAAAAATTTCTCCTCGTCCTGTGAGCCATCGCGCGCGTGGGCGAGGCAGCGGGTGTAGGCGTAGTAAGCAAGCTTCTCCTCGTCCTGCGACTCTGCGAGGCACCGCACCTGTGGGCGAGGGAGACGGTGTACTAAGCAAGCTTATCCTTGTTCTGCGAGTTAACGGGACACATCAAAAGTAATACATACGGGGCATCTCTAGTGTATAGAGCCTTGCCTCTAAGGTAGGCCCCACATGGTTTGCCTCTTTTTTAACATAACGCGTCAAGTCGCAATTTGTTTGTTCTCTTGTGGTACACGATACTCCATCAAGTGGACAACCAGTATATGTGTCAAATTACCACGTGGGTTGCCTTTTCGTACAGAAATGAGCTTCACCGTGTACCTGCGCAGGTGTGGTTGGGAAAGAGACGGGAGTACGTGCGCCGTGCATGCACCTCTTATCTTCGTGCACGTCCCCCACCTATGTGGGTGTGGGTGTGAGAGATACAAACCTAGACAAATCGCTTGTGCGTTCGTGAGTGTTTTTTGTTGGGGGTGATTTCATGAATTTTTTTGTGGGAATATGTGTCAATGATATCTCAAACAAAAAATTGACACATGCAATGTGTGTGAAATAGAGGCCTATCTATATCATCTATAGAGGGGGCGATACGAGAAGAGAGGGAGGGGTCATAGATATCGATAGAGTCGAAGAGAGGATCAAGTGGGTGGGTGCGAGATCGATGAAGAGAGCCATTGAAATTGTGTGTGCAAGTCAAAGATATAGGGCGACTGACCTACCGAAACGTCAGAGGGCATAGGGAAAGTTTGTGTGTGGTAGTGAGACATGACTACAACACTTGATGTATCAGTGTGGGGGGGGGGAGGGGGAAGGAAGAGACCTAACTAGAGAGGTAGATCGACTCGTATATGTGTTCAGAAGGAGACACCCAACTATGTCTTGAGGGAGATGTTGGGAAACGTAGCATGCAATTTCAAAAAAAAATACGCTCACGCAAGATCTATCTAGGAGATGCATAGCAACGAGAGGGAGAGAGTATGTCCACGTACCCTCGTAGACCGAAAGAAAAAGCGTTTGCTCAATGCGGTTGATGTAGTCGAACATCTTCTCGTTCTGACTGATCGAGTACCGAACGTACGACACCTCCGAGTTCTGGACACGTTCAGCGCAATGATGTCCCTCGAGCTCTTGATCCAACAGAGGGTCGAAGGAGTAGATGAGTTCCATCAGCACAACGGCGTGGTGACAGTGATGATGATGTCATCCGTGCAGGGCTTCGCCTAAGCACCGCGAGAATATGACCGGAGGCGTAAACTGTGGAGGGGGGCGCCACACACGGCTTGGAGCAATCGGTGTGTCTCATAGGGGCGCCCCCCGTATATAAAAGAGGGAGGGAGAGGAGGCCGGCCCTAGGCGCGCCAAGTGGGAGGAGTCCCACTTGGACTCCTAGTTGGATTCGACCTCCTTCCTTTTACCGGAGGGGGAAAGAGGGAAGGAGAGGGAGTAGGAGAAGGAAAGGGTGCGCCGCCCCATTCCCTAGTCCAATTCGGCCTCCTCCCTTGTGGGGGGCGCGCCGGTCCCTTGTGGGCTGGTGTGCCTCCCTCCCGTGGCCCATATCTTTCCCCCGGGGGTTCCGGTAACCCCTTCGGTACTCCAGTATGTACCTAATACATCCCAGAACCCTTCCGGTGTCTGAATACTACCTTACAATATATGAATCTTTACCTCTCGACCATTTCCAGACTCCTCGTCATGTCCGTTATCTCATCCGGGACTCCGAACAACCTTCGGTCCCCAAAATGCATAACTCATATAATAAATACTATCATCGAACATTAAGTGTGCAGACCCTACATGTTCGAGAACTATGCAGACATGACCAAGACATCTCTCCGGTCAATAACTAATGGAACCTAGATGCTCATATTGGTTCCCACATATTCTACGAAGATCTTTATCGGTCGAACCGCTAGGTAAATGTACGTTATTCCCTTTGTCATCGGTATGTTACTTGCCCGAGATTCGATCGTCGGTATCTTCATACCTAGTTCAATCTCGTAACCGGCAAGTCTCTTTACTCATTCCGTAGTGCATAATCCCGCAACTAAATCATTAATCACATTGCTTGCAAGGCTTCATGAGATGTGCATTACCGAGAGGGCCCAGAGATACCTCTACGATACTCGGAGTGACAAATCCTAATCTCAATCTATGCCAACCCAACAAACACCTTCGGATATACCTGTAGAGCATCTTTATAATCACCCAGTTATGTTGTGACGTTTTATAGCACACAAGGCATGGCTCCGGTGTCCGGGAGTTGCATAATCTCATAGTCGGAGGAATATATATTTGACATGAAGAAAGCAGTAGCAATAAAATTGAACGATCATTATGCTAAGCTAACGGATGGGTCTTGTCCATCACATAATTCTCCCAATGATGTGATCCCGTTCATCAAATGACAACACATGTCCATGGCTAGGAAACTTAACCATCTTTGATCAACGAGCTAGTCAAGTAGAGACATACTAGGGACATAGTGTTTTGTCTATGTATTCACACATGTATCAAGTTTCTAATTAATACAATTTTAGCATGAATAATAAACTTTTATCATGAATAAGGAAATATAAAATAACAACTTTATTATTGCCTCTAGGGCATATTTCCTTCAGTCTCCCACTTGCACTAGTCAATAATCTAGTTCACATCGCCATGTGATTTAACACCAATAGATCACCTCTTCATGTGATCAACACTCATAGTTCACATCTCCATGTGACCAACACCCAAAGGGTTTACTAGAGTCAATAATCTAGTTCACATCGCTATGTGATTAACACCCAAAGAGTACTAAGGTGTGATCATGTTTTGCTTGTGAGAGAAGTTTAGTCAACGGGTCTACCACATTCAGAGTCATATATTTTGTAAATTTGCTATGTCTACAATGCTCTGCATGGAGCTACTCTAGCTAATTGCTCCCACTTTCAACATGTATCCAAATTGAGACTTAGAGTCATCTGGATCCGTGCAAAAGATTGCATCGACGTAACTCTTTACGATGATTTCTTTATCACCTCCATAATCGTGAAATATTTCCTTAGTCCTCTTAGGTAACTAAGGATAACTTTGATCTCTGTCGAGTGATCCACTCCTGGATCACTATCATACCCCCTTGCCAAACTCATAATAAGGTACATAATAGCTGTGGTACACAACATAGCATACTTTATAGAACCTATGGTTGAGGCATAGGGAATGACTTTCATTCTCTTTCTATTTTCTGCTATGGTCGGGTTTTGAGTCCTACTCAACTTTACACCTTGCAACATAGGCAAGAACTTTTTCTTTCACTGTTCCATTTAGAACTACTTCAAAATCTTGCCAAGGTATGTACTCATTGAAAAATCTTATCAAGCGTCTTGATCTATCTCTATAGATCTTGATGCTCAATATGTAAGCAGCTTCACCGAGTTCTTTCTTTGAAAAACTCCTTTCAAACTCCCCTTTATGCTTTCCAGAAAATTCTACATCATTTACGATCAACAATATGTCATTCACATATACTTATCAGAAAGGCCGTAGTGCTCCCACTCACTTTCTTGCAAATACAGGCTTCACCACAAGTCTGTATAAAACTATATGCTTTGATCACCTCATCAAAGCGTATATTCCAACTCCGAGATGCTTGCACCAGTCAATAAATGGATCGCTGGAGCTTGCACACTTTGTTAGTACCTTTAGGATCGACAAAACCTTCTGGTTGCATCATATACAACTCTTCTTTATGAAATCCATTAAGGAATGCAGTTTCAACATCCATTTGCCAGATTTCATAATCATAAAATACGGCAATTTCTAACATGATTCGGACAAACTTAAGCATTGCTACGGGTGAGAAATTCTCATCATGGTTAACTCCTTGAACTTGTCAAAAAACTTTTGCGACAAGTCGAGATTTATAGACAGTAACATTACCATAAGTGTCATTCTTCTTCTTGAAGATCCATTTATTCTCTATGGGTCGCCGATCATCGGGCAAATCCACAAAGTCCACACTTTGTTCTCGTACATGGATCCTATCTCAGATTTCATGGCCTCAAGCCATTTACCAGAATCTGGGCTCATCATAGCTTCTTAATAGTTCGTAGGTTCGTCATGGTCAAGCAACATGACTTCCAGAACAGGATTACCATACCACTCTGGTGCGGATCATGCTCTGGTTGAACTACGAGGTTCTGTAGCAACTTGATCTGAAGTTTCATGATCATTATAATTAGCTTCCTCTCCAGTTGGTGTTGGCATCATGAGAACGGATTTCTCGGATGACCTACTTTCCAATTTGAGAGAAGGTACAATTACTTCATCAAGTTCTACTTTCCTCCCACTCACTTCTTTCGAGAGAAACTCCTTCTCTAGAAAAGTTCCATTCTCAGCAACAAAGATCTTGCCTTCGGATCTGTGGTTGAAGGTGTACCCAATGGTTTCCTTAGGGTATCCTATGAACACACACTTCTCTAATTTGGGGTTCGAGCTTATCAGGCTGAAGCCTTTTGACATAAGCATCATGATATGTCTCCAACGTATTGATGTCTACTACACAACCTTCTTCTTGTAGACGTTGTTGGACCTCCAAGTGCAGAGGTTTGTAGGACAGTAGCAAATTTCCCTCAAGTGGATGACCTAAGGTTTATCAATCCGTGGGAGGCATAGGCTGAAGATGGTCTCTCTCAAACAACCCTGCAACCAAATAGCAAAAAGTCTCTTGTGTCCCCAACACACCCAATACAATGGTAGTACAGGTGCACTAGTTCGGCGAAGAGATGGTGATACAAGTGCAATATGGATAGTAGATAAAGGTATTTGTAATCTGAAATTATAAAAACAGCAAGGCATCAAGCGATAAAAGTGAGCGCAAACAGTATTGCAATGCTAGGAAACAAGGCCTAAGGTTCATACTTTCACTAGTGCAAGTTCTCTCAACAATAATAACATAACTAGATCATATAACTATCCCTCAACATGCAACAAAGAGTCACTCCAAAGTCACTAATAGCAGAGAACAAGCAAATAGATTATGGTAGGGTACGGAACCGCCTCAAAGTTATCTTTTTTGATCTATATTCAAGAGTCCGTAGTAAAATAACATGAAGCTATTCTTTCTGTTCAATCTATCATAGAGTTCATACTAGAATAACACCTTAAGACACAAATCAACCAAAACCCTAATGTCACCTAGATACTCCATTGTAACCTCAAGTATCCGTGGGCATGATTATACGATATGCATCACACAATCTCAGATTCATCTATTCAACCAACACAAAGTACTTCAAAGATTGCCCCAAAGTTTCTACCGGAGAGTCAAGACGAAAACGTGTGCCAACCCCTATGCATAGATTCCCAAGGTCATGGAACCCGCAAGTTGATCACCAAAACATACATCAAGTGAATCACGTGAATATCCCATTATCACCACAGATAAGCACGGCAATACATACATCAAGTGTTCTCAAATCCTTAAAGACTCAATCTGATAAGATAACTTCAAAGGGAAAACTCAATCCATTACAAGAGAGTAGAGGGGGAGAAACATCATAAGATCCAACTATAATAGCAAAGCTCGCGATACATCAAGATTGTGCCATAGAGAGAACACGAGAGAGAGAGAGAGATCAAACACATAGCTACTGGTACATACCCTCAGCCCCGAGGGCGAACTACTCCCTCCTCGTCATGGAGAGCGCCGGGATGATGAAGATGGCCACCGGTGATGGGTTCCCCCTCCGGCAGGGTACCAGAACAGGCTCCCGAGAGGTTTTTGGTGGCTACAGAGGCTTGCGGCGGCGGAACTCCCAATCTATTGTTGTCTCTGATGTTTTTAGGGAATATGGACTTATATAGGTGAAAGAAGTTGGTCGGGGGATGCTCGAGGGGCCCACAAGACAGGGGGCACGCCCGGTAGGGGGGGGGGCGCCCCCACCCTTGTGGCTTCCTCGAAGCTTCTCTGACGTGAACTCCAAGTCTCCCGGATCATGTTCATTTTGAAAATCACGCTCTCGAAGGTGTCATTCCGTTTGGACTCCGTTTGATATTCCTTTTCTTCGAAACACTAAAATAGGCAAGAAAACAACAATATGGGCTAGGCCTCCGGTTAGTAGGTTAGTCCCAAAAGTAATATATAAGTGTATAATAAAGCCCATAATCATTCAAAACAGATAATACAATAGCATGAATGCTTCATAAATTATAGATACGTTGGAGACGTATCAGCATCCCCAAGCTTAGTTCCTGCTCGTCCTTGAGTAGGTAAATGATAAAAGAAAGAATTTATGAAGTGTGAATGCTAGCAGGTGCATAAGTTTGATCAATGATAATTTCAATCACCTTTTCTAGCATGTTTATATGTCATAACAGTAGTTCATATCATAAAACTTCTCACGATCAAGTAACAAGCTATTCACATGTTAAAGCATAGACCATAAACTTTCTTGAAAACTAGAAAACTTCATTCTTAGTCATTAAACAATTGCAATTCATCTTATTTTCAGGAAGGGTCTATGTCAGAGCTTTGATTTAGCAAACTCCACATACTCAACTATCATATAGTCTTCTACAATTGCTAACACTCACACAATACTTATGGTTATGCAGTTTTAATCGGACACTGAGAAAGATAGGGGCTTATAGTGTTGCCTCCCAACGTTTTCACCTTTGGGTGATGTCAACAATAATAGTTCATGCTAACTTACATCCAATTGGATATATATATCAGGATCTTTCCAACACGAGGTGCTTGCCAAAGGATAAAATGAAAAAGGGAAAGGTGAAGATCACCTTGACTCTTGCATAAAGTAAAAGACATGAAGTAAAAGATAGGCCCTTCACAGAGGGAAGCAGAGGTTGTCATGCACTTTTATGGTTGGATGCACCAAATATTAATGCAAAATAATGTCACTTTATATTGCCACTTGTATATGGACCTTTATTATGCAGTCCGTCACTTTTATTGCTTCCATAACAAGATCGTATAAAGCTTATTTTCTTCACACTAATAGATCATACATATTTAGAGAGCAATTTTTGTTGCATGCGCCGATGACAACTTACTTGAAGGATCTTACTCTATCCATAGGTAGGTATGGTGGACTCTCATGGCAAAACTAGTTTAAGGGATATTTGGAAGCACAAGTAGTATCTCTACTTGGTGCAAGGAAGTTTGGCTAGCATGAGGGGGGAAAGGCAAGCCCAACATGTTTGAATGATCCATGACAATATACTTTAACTGAGATGTGAGAAAACATAACCCATTACGTTGTCTTCCTTGTCCAACATCAACTCTTTAGCATGTCATACTTAATGAGCGCCCACAATTATAAAAGATGTCTAAGATAGTATATTTATATGTGAAATCTCTCTTCCTTCAATATTCTTTCATGAATTGTTCAAATGACCAATACAATGCTTGCTAACCTTCAATAAATTTACAACCTCTACTTCTTAGATGTGAAGTCATTACTCCCCATGAGATAAGCAAATGAGAGATATATAATTTCAGATTTATGACATTCAACTCATTCAACCATTTACTCATAGGATATAAGTGAAGCACACGAGTAAATGAAAAACTACTCCAAAAAGATATAAGTGAACATCAATGAGTAGTTAAATAATTATGTAACTATGTGAAGACTCTCTCTCATTTAATAATTTCAGATCTTGGTATTGTATTCAAATAGCAAGCAAAACAAAATAAAATGTCATTGCAAGGATAGCACGACTCATGTTAAGAAGCAAAAACTTAGGCTCAACCGATACTAACCGATAATTGTTGAATAAGAATGGTGGGATGCCTAACGGGGCATCCCCAAGCTTAGATGCTTGATAATTCTTGAAATATTATCTTGGGGTGCCTTGGGCATCCCCAAGCTTGAACTTTTGTGTCTCCTTAATTCCTTTTATATCTCGGTTTCCTAAATCTCGAAACCTTCATCCAGACCAAACTCAACAAGAACTCATGAGATAAGTTAGTATAAACCAATGCAAAAGCCTTATCATTTTCTACAGTAAAAAATTACTAAAATTATTATTCAACATTGCATACTAAATGTCTCTGCATATTTAATACTCCTATCCTAAAATATAATCATTAAACAAGCAAACATATGCAAACAATGCAAACATAACAGCAATCTGCCAAAACAGTATAGTCTGTAAAGAATGCAAGATTCATAATATTCCCTAACTCCAAAAATTATATTAAAAATATTAAGCTGTAGAAGATTTATCAGAGCTCATTATGAAAAAGATTCAACATTATATCATTCTCTGGCTTTTCTAGGGAATTTTTGCAACAGTGGTAAACTTTCTGTTTTCAAACAACAACATGTATACTAGTAAAATAAGCATGGTAAAGGCTATCCTTGACATTTTTATTGAAAATATAGATGAAAAACATTAATATAAATAACATAAAGCAAATACTAATAAAAGAAAATTACACTCCAAGCAAAACACATATCATGTGGTAAATAAAAATATAGGTCCAAGTAAAGTTACCGATGAACGAAGACGAAAGAGGGGATGCCTTCCGGGGCATCCCCAAGCTTAGGCTCTTGGTTATCCTTTAATATTACCTTGGGGTGCCTTGGGAATCCCCAAGATTAGGCTCTTACCACTCCTTATTCCATAGTTCACCAAATCTTTACTCAAAACTTGAAAACTTCAACCACACAAATCTCAAAACAAAACTCGTAAGCTCCGTTAGTACAAGAAGACAAACCACCACTTTAAGGTACTGCAATGAACTCATTCTTTATTTATATTGGTGTAATATCTACTGTATTCCAACTTCTCTATGGTTCATACCCTCTGATACTACTCATAGATTCATCAAAATAAGCAAACAACACAATGTAAAAAATGACATCTATTCTCGTGAGTGCAAAGTTTCTGTTTTTTACAGCAAGATCACATTAACTTTCACCCAAGTCTTCCCAAAGGTCTTACTTGGCACTTTATTGAAACAAAAGCTATAAAACATGATTACTACAGTAGCTTAATCATGTAATCACATAAAAATAGTAAGGGTAAATATTGGGTTTTCTCCCAACAAGAGCTTTTCTTTAATGCCTTTTAGCTAGGCATGATGATTTCAATGATGCCCACATAAAAGATAGGAATTGAAGCACAAAGAGAGCATCTTGAAGAATATGACTATCACATTTAAATATAACCTACTTCCTATGCCTAGGGATTTTGTGAGCACACAACTTATGGGAACAAGAATCAACTAGCATAGGAAGGCAAAACAAGTTTAACTTCAAAACTTAAAGCACATAGAGAGGAAACTTGATATTATCGCAACTCCTACAAGCATATATTCCTCCCTCATAATAGTTTTCAGTATCATCATGGATAACAACTTTTTTCTCACACTCAATTGGAACCTCTTTTGAAATAGTGGAATACTAACTAAAGTTGACACTCTTCCAAATCCACTTTCATAAATATCATACGAAGATTCAACACCCTCCAAGATAGTGGAATCACTAATCCCTAAAATTGACACTCTTCCAAACCCACTTTAAATTATAGTATTATTCATACTCCAAAATATATAAGTGAAGTTCCTGGAGCATTCTACAATTAATATAGACTAGCCAATATCCAAGCTCAAAATATATAAGTGAAGCGCACGAAGCATTCTATAAAACCATACTCAAACGATTTAAGTGAAGCACAAAGAGCAATTCTATAAGATCATACTTAAAAGATATAAGTGAAGCTTATGAAGTATAAATCAATGAATAGCTATCTCATAATATCATGATTCTTAAAGAAAAATAAAAACACAAAGGACACGAATCATGTGAACAAAGCAAAAAACCAAGGTATACCGATATTTGTTGAAGAAGAAAGATGGGATGCCAACCGGGGCATCCCCAAGATTAGATGCTTGAGTATCCTTTAAAATATTTACTTGGGGTGCCTTGGTAATCCCCAAGCTTGAACTCTTGTCTCTCTTTATTCTTCTCACATCGGTAACTCCTCGTTCTTCAAACATTTCATTCACAAAAACTTAAACAAGAACTTGTGAGTTCCGTTAGTGTAATAAAGCAAACTACCACTTTAAGGTACTGTAATTAAATCATTATTTATTTGTATTGGTGTTAAACCTACTGTATTCCAACTTCTCTATGGTTCATACCCTTACATACTAGCCATAGATGCATCAAACTAAGCAAACAACACACGAAAAACAGAATCTGTCAAGAACAGGACAGTCTGTAGTAATCTGGAAGTTCAGTAAACTTATGTAACTCCAAAAATAATGATATAAATTTGAAAATTTGAAAATTTTATACAGAAGTAATGTTCAAAAAGTTTCAGATACAGTTGACTTTCCATTAAAAAATGTAAATTCATGCACTACAGCCAAAGTGTCTGTTTTTGTTCTGCATATAGTAAGCAAGCAATCTTATCATACTAAAACCAAAGCTTGGCACATTATTTCTATACTACAAAGGATATATACAAGGGTATAATTATTTACAGAGAAACTTCCATGAAAAATTCTACATTGTTTCCATGAGCATGAACACAAGTGCTCAAGGTCGACCCTCACTTCTTCAATGCATAACTTTCCAATCACTTCTCTTTTTGAAAAACTTTTTTTAGGCATGAGAGGGAAGTAATTTTTATTTTTGTATTTTCATTCTTTATTTTTTTTGTATGTTTCACCCACAACTAAACAGAAACAAGAAGGAAAAATAAAATCTACTTAGTGAAGAAAGCAAACAAGCACACATGAGAATATCAACCCCACGCTATCGCTTCCCGGCAACGGTGCCAGAAAAGAGCTTGATAATCCCCAAGTGTAGGGAATCATCGTAGCAATTCTCAAAGGTGGAAGTGATAAGTATGGAGTGTCGAACCCACAAGGAGCTAAAGGTAAGATCAATATTCTCTCAATCCCTATCTGCCACTGATACGACTCTACGTGCACCGAACGTTTGCTTCCAACTAGAAACAAGAAATAAAACTGTGTTGTGGGTATAAAGAGGATAACTTTGCATGATATCGGAGAGCTAAAATAGAAAAGAAGGTGCTGTTATCATAAAGTTAGAATATATTACTAAATATTATAAATAGCGAGTGTGGAATAATGGTGGATTGGTGTGCGGAATTGTCCTAGGCAATTGTTAACAAGACCGGTGATCACTATTGCAGTTTCATATGAGGGAGAGGCATAAGCTAACATACTTTCTCTACTTGGATCATATGCACTTATGATTGGATATCAAGCATCCTCAACTACTAAAGATCATTAAGGTAAAAACCAACCATAGCATTAAAGCATCAAGTCCTCTTTATTCCCATACGCAACAATCCCTCTTACTCGGGTTTGTGTTTCGGTCACTCACCAACCCACTATAAGTGAATCATGAACGTATTGCAACACCCTACAGAGGGAATCCCTCACGCTTGCGCGACACGGAGGGCACCATAGGACAGCATCAAAGTAAAACATACAACTCATACCAATCTAGATCATCAATCAACCCAAAGACAAAAGATATCTACTCAAAACATCATAGGATGGCAACACATCATTGGATCATAATATGTGGCATAAAGCACCATGTTCAAGTAGGGATTACAGCGAGGTGCGGGAGAGTGGACCGCGTAAAAGAGATGAGGATGGTGATGTTGATGGTGATGTTGATGAAGACGATCATCGCGGCGATGATTCCCCTCCCGATGGCACTCCGGTGCCACCAAGAGAGAGGAGGAGAGGTTCTCCCCTTGTGCTTCCTCCTCCATTGCTTTCCCCCTCTGGTCCTTGGCCTTCATGGCGATGATGGCCCCTCCGAGATCCTCCTCCATGGCCTCCGGTGATGATGGCCCCCTCCGGCAGGGTGCCAGAGAGGGCCTAGATTGATTTCTCGTGGCTACAGAGGCTTGCGGTGGCGGAACTTCCGATCTAGGTTATTTTCCGAAGGTTTCTGTATCTATAGGAATTTTTGGCGTAGGTTTCACGTAAGGGGGGTCTCCGGGCTATCCACGAGATAGGGGGGGGGCGCTCTAGGGGGTGGGCCGCCCCCACTCTCGTGGGCAGCCCGGGACTCTTCTGGCCCAATTCCGATGCTCCGTGGTCTTCTTTTGGTCCATAAAAAATCCTCAAAAATTGGCACGTCAATTGGACTCCGTTTGGTATTCCTTTTCTGTAAAACTCAAAAACAAGGAGAAAACAGAAACTGGCACTGGGCTCTAGGTTAATAGGTTAGTCCCAAAAATCATATAAAATGGCATATAAATGCATATAAAACATCATAGATGGATAATAGAATAGCATGAATACTTCATAAATTATAGATATGTTGGAGACGTATCAGCATCCCCAAGCTTAATTCCTGCTCGTCCTCGAGTAGGTAAATGATAAAAGAAATAATTTATGAAGTGTGAATGCTAGCAGGTGCACAAGTTTGATCAAAGATAATTTCAATCACCTTTTCTAGCATCATTATGTGGCATAAGGGCATGTACAATGGAAGCAGCACCTTGGTGCTGCCCCAGCCATCCACATAGATAATTTAGAACGAAGTTGTTGGTGTGTGCTACAATCACTAAATGGAAGCTACTCTCTCTGATGTCATCCTCTTACTTTTTCTCTCACCTACTTTCCAAAACATGCAATGTCCACTACATTTAAACAATACCAGCAACCATTTGAATCAATGATATCAACAAGCATAAACATTGAAAGTTATCAAAAAACTGGATTCCCAAAAAAAATCATCAATTTTGATATCAAAAGAATATCAAATTTGATATCAAAACAATATCAGCAAGTATCCTTGTCCATGACACTAAAAAATCCCATAGTGATAGCATAATCTGAAGATTTCCAAATACCCATGAAGGAAATGTTTGTAAACACTCATATCATATTTATTCAAAGTTCAGACTGAATTTGTTGGTGTATCCTTGGATCCTTCTAATTCCAGAAAAAAAACTGTCGCACATCTTCTATGCTTCCTTTCACATGAAACCCTCCATTGTTCCAAGTATATGTAGAACATCTATATAAGAAGGAAGACACATGTTATAGTATATTCTAAATTTTCACGAGTAACAAGAATGTCACAAGTAACAAGGAAGATTTCTGAGTACAGTATAGAACTTCTACTAAAAGTGCAGGGGAGTTACCAGCCCAACTAAAAGAAAAAGAAACATTTTTTCTTCCTATTTTATTTCTAGTGTCACTTATCTTGATTAGCTCCATGCTCCATTGTTGTTGTGTCGGCACTCAACATCTCTGTGAACTTGTCAAACAACTTGGTTCTTTCCTCAGCTAACTTCGCCACTGTCCTCTCCTTTGCTGCCTCATATGCAAGTCGGTTAGCTTCAACCTTTTGAGCAGATATACGATTCTGCAATTCCATCATCTCATTCGTCTGCACCTTAGTTTCAGCAAGCAAGTAAAGAACACAAGTCTGTATGCATAATCTAGAGTACACTTAAAGATAGTCTTAAAACTCTTGACACACATGCAATTCAAAGATAGTCTTAAAACTCTTGACAACACATGCAATTCAAAGATAGTCTTAATACAAAGATAGTCTTAAAACTCTTGACAACACATGCAATTCAAAGATAGCCTTAAAACTCTTGACAACACATACAAAGATAGTCTTAAAACTCTTGACAACACATGCAATTCAAAGATACTCTCTCCCTCTCTCTCTCTCTCACACACACACACACACTACATCTAATTGTTTGTATCTTTGCTGAATTTCTTCCAAATATGCTCAACCAAATCATGCTTGAGACGATTGTGCATGGACCGGTCACGTATCTCAACATATCTTCTAATCACGTCGGCAAACAAAGGTGTAGCCCCACTAATAGCTGTCGGCGGCAGAGCAGTGGATGATCCCAAAGCTTCATTCAGATTGAAAGGTAACTCCACGCCCTTCTCATCTTCGAGTATCATGTTGTGCATGATCACACATGCTTTCATTATGTTGCAGATATCTATTTGATCCCAAAGCCGTGATGGTTCTGCGACAATTTTGAAGCGCTGTTGTAGAACTCCAAATGCACGTTCAACATACTTTCTCGCACCTTCTTGTTTCTTCGCAAATAACTTGTCCTTTTCAGTTTGAGGCAGCCGGATGGTTTTCACAAAAACAGCCCACTCAGGATATATTCCATCTGCAAGATAATATCCCTTCTTGTATTGTTGCCCATTGACATAGTAGTCTACTCTAGGAGCATTCCCTTGCAACGTTTCAGTGAACAATGGCGACTGATTGAGCACATTGATGTCATTGTTGGATCCTGGGACACCAAAGAAGGCATGCCATATCCATAGATCATGGGATGCAACAGCCTCAAGGATGATGGTAGGGACACCGTAGTCGCCACGTGTAAACTGCCCTTCCATCCAACCAGACAGTTTTTCCACTCCCAATGCATGCAGTCTATGCTTCCTAGCATACCAGGAAAACCACGTGCTTCGCCAATTTCTAGTAGACGTTGAATGTCTTCAACAGTTGGCCTTCGCAAATATTCCCCACCAAACTTGGCAATGACCCCCTTAGCAAATTTCTCAAGAGACTCGAGTGCTGTAGATGCACCAAGTCTTATATGGTCATCTGTTTTGTCAGTAGGAACACCATACGCCAACATATGCATGGCTATTGTGCACTTCTGTAAAGGTGATAGACCTGGACGGCCCAGGGCATCCACCCTTTGAGTGAAGTAGGGATACCACTCACCAAGAGCTTGAACAATGCGTAGAAAGAGGGGTTTTCCCATGCGGAATCTTCTACGGAAGTAGTAATCAGGATAGGTAGGACTATCACAGAAGTAATCTGCTATGAGAAGTTCACTGTAAAATTCTCTCTTCCTGTCAATATATGTCCTAGGGGCTGACTGACGCCTAGTACTTGGAGCTCCTAGTTCATCATGAATGTTTGTGTCTATTTGTGTAGCAAAGTTGTTGAGAGTATTCTGTTGTGCCAAGTAATCTTCTAGAGAGAAAATTTCTGTTGGGTCAATGGTATCATCTTCGAACTCATCAGAACTCAATTGTGACATATTGCAAGTTGAGCTACAATTTAAAAATCAAGTAATAAGAATTATGCACATAGCACACATGAAGCTATAATTTGGATGGCAAGAATAATATTCATGTGCAAATAGCATACTCGGAACTACCAAAGAACAATAAAAAGATAGCAAAGTGTCCAAGTGTTCTAAGCTCTTAATCCTACCAGCCATTTCTCAAAAAAGAAAAAAAATTACATGGATATGGCACCTTCAGCAGACTAGCACCACTCTTTCTTTATCAGTATATGCAGCTAGCACAAGGGACCAAATTGACCAAGGTACATAGATGTTATAATAGTCAGAACTCTGTTCAAGTTAACTCTGTACCAAAACATCTTGATTATGCTAGTCTAATAATATACCAACTACTAGTACATCTAGCAAAAGAATTCAACATCTGCACCTAGCCATTAGCAAATAAAAACAAAGATGGGGATTTCAGGATTTGACATGTTTCTCTCAGGGTTAGCAAATCAGCATTTGCACCTAGCTAATCAACATAATTTTCTCTTCACAATTGCAAAGAGCAGAGTATCAAGGCTGATCTGACATGTGTTTCTCTCAGGGCTAAGAAGAAAAAAGATGGGGATTTCAGGATTTCCACAAGCATGGTTGCCTGACTCAATCTTCTTGGAACCCTTGTGCTAGTTGATTTGGTACAGAGTTAACTATGTATCAACTATGTACCAAAACATGGTTGCCTGACTCAGATTCGTTCCAAGAACTCTGTACCAGAACTCTGTATCAACTCTGTACCAAAACTGTGTACCAAAGAACGGATCTGATTTTGGCTCTTGCCGCAACATACATAGATTGAACCAAAATCACACACAGGGGAATCAATCTTCTTGGAACGGATCTGTTCTTGGAACCCTAGCCTAGTTTACTGAACAAAATAAATCTGGCCATGACCACAAGAAGAAGCAGGGGAAGAACTAGACTCATACCTTGCAACAAGAGCTGTAGTCGGATGTCGACGACAGCTTGAGGATGAGGTGCGCCGCCTTCTCCACTCGTTCACGCGCCGCGCCTCCGCTCCCTGGTTCGCGCCCTTCTCTTATCCCCTTCCCGCCCTTCCCCTCTCTCTCGCGGGATTTTTTTGGGGGAGTGTGGTCCCGAATCGAGCGGAGCGACGGACCTCCCACCGCGTTACCCAAGTGGCCGCCTTGTTGCTTTCGTCAGGGAAGAAGCGAGTTCTTCTACAGGAGCCCGTTTCGTTCTGCAAGCCAGGGGTTTGGTGGAGGTGGCACTCGACAGGAGGAGGTGGCACATGGGGCGCCCGTCCAGCGTGGCCCATTGGCCATGCCCTAATAGTAGCTTATCTCATAAAACTTTTCATTATCAAGTAACAATCTATTCACAATGTCAAGTATGGTTCAGAAACTTCATCGAGAACTAACAAACTATAATCTCAGTCATTGAAACAATTGCAATTTATCATAACATCAAAAAGAGTCAAGAATAGAGCTTTTCAGCAAGTCCACAAACTCAACTATCATATAGTCTTCTACAATTGCTAACACTCACGCAATACTTGTGGTTATGGAGTTTCAGCTGGCAACTGAGAAAGATAGGGGCTTATTGTGTTGCCTCCCAACGTATTCACCTTTAGGTGATGTCAACAATAATAGCCCATGCAAACTTACATCCAATTGGATATATATATCATGATCTTTCAAACACGAGGGGCTTGCCAAAGGATAAAATGAAAAAAAAGGAAAGGTGAGGATCACCTTGACTCAAGCATAAAGTAAAAAACATAAAGTAAAAGATAGGCCCTTCGCAGAGGGAAGCAGAGGTTGTCATGTGCGTTTAGGGTTGGATGCATAAATTCTTAATGCAAAAGAATGTCACTTTATATTGCCCCTTGTATGTGTGCCTTTATTATGCAGTCCGTCGCTTTTATTTCTTCCACAACATGGTCGTACAAAGCTTATTTTCTCTGCACTAATAAGTCATACATATTTAGATAGCAATGTTTATTGCCTGCAACATGAAAACTTACTTGAAGGATCTTACTCAATCCATAGGTAGGTATGGTGGACTCTCATGGCAAAACTGGGTTTAAGGATATTTGGAAACACAAGTAGTATCTCTACTTAGTGCAAGGAATTTGGCTAGCATGAGGGGGAAAGGCAATCTCAACATGTTTAGAAGGTCAATGACAATATACTTTAACTGAGATGTGAGAAAACACAAATGATTACATTGTCTTCCTTGTTCAATGTCAACTCTTTTAGCATGTCATACTTAATGACTGCTCCCAATCATAAAAGATGTCCAAGATAATATATCTGTATGTGAACCTCTCTTTCCTTATTACTTCCTATTAATTGCAACGATGACCAAAACTACGTTTCCGAACTCTCAACAACTTTTATGCCTCATACTCTTTATATGTAAAGTCATTACTATCCATGTTATAAGCATATGAAACATATATAAATTCAGATGTATGACATTCAATTCATTCCCCCATTTACTCATAGGATATACATGAAGCACATGAGTAAATGACAAACTACTCCAAAAGATATGAGTGAAGGACATTTAGTAGTCAAATAATTAACTAGCCATGGGAGGGTTCCTTTTTTATTCAATATTTCAGATCCAATTATTTTATTCAAACAGCAAGTAAAATTGAAAATATGCTCCAAGCAAAACACATATCATGTGACGAATAAAAATATAGCTCCGAGTAAGGTATACCGATAGTTTTGAAGACGAAAGAGGGGATGCCTTCCGTGGCATCCCCAAGCTTAGGCGCTTGAGTCTTCCTTGAATATTACCTTGGGGTTCCTTGGGCATCCCCAAGCTTAGGGTCTTTCCACTCCTTATTCTCCTCATATCGATATCTCACCCAAAACTTGAAAACTTCAATCACACAAAACTTAACCAAACTTCGTGAGATAGGTTAGTATGATAAAGAGCAAACCATTCACTTTGGTACTGTCAAAGACGAGGTTCATAATTGTTCTCACACAATGCCTACATGTCATTTCTACAAATTATATTGAGTAATACAAGCCATAGAAACTAGAAAACAATCAAACTATGCAATGAAAATAGAATCTGTCAGAAACAGAACAGTCTGTAATGATCTGAACAATAACCATACTTATGCTACACCAAAAATTATGAAATAAATTTGTGGACGTGAGGAATTTGTCTATTAATCTTCTGCAAAAAGAATCAACTCAAAAGCACTCTTCTATAAAACTGACATCTATTGTCGTGAGTGCAAAGTCTCTGTTTTTTATAGCAAGATCACATTAACTTTCACCCAAGTCTTCCCAAAGGTCTTACTTGGCACTTTATTGAAACAAAAGCTATAAAACATGATTACTAAAGTAGCTTAATCATGTAAACACATAAAAACAGTAAGGGTAAATATTGGGTTGTCTCCCAACAAGCGCTTTTCTTTAATGCCTTTTAGCTAGGCATGATGATTTCAATGATGCTCACATAAAAGATAGTAATTGAAGCACAAAGAGAGCATCTTGAAGAATATGACTAGCACATTTAAATATAACCTACTTCCTATGCCTAGGGATTTTTTTAGCACACAACTTATGGGAACAAGAATCAACTAGCATAGGAAGGTAAAACAAGTTTAACTTCAAAACTTAAAGCACATAGGGAGGAAACTTGATATTATTGCAACTCCTACAAGCATATATTCCTCCCTCATAATAGTTTTCAGTATCATCATGGATAACAACTTTTTTCTCATACTCAATTGGAACCTCTTCCAAAATAGTGGAATACTAACTAAAGTTGACACTCTTCCAAATCCACTTTCATAAATATCGTACGAAGATTCAACACCCTCCAAGATAGTGGAATCACTAATCCCTAAAGTTGACACTCTTCCAAACCCACTTTAAATTATAGTATTATTCATACTCCAAAAATATATAAGTGAAGTTCCTGGAGCATTCTACAATTAATATAGACTAGCCAATATCCAAGCTCAAAATATATAAGTGAAGCGCACGAAGCATTCTATAAAACCATACTCAAACGATTTAAGTGAAGCACAAAGAGCAATTCTATAAGATCATACTTAAAAGATATAAGTGAAGCTTATGAATTATAAATCAATGAAGAGCTATCTCATAATATCATGATTCTTAAAGAAAAATAAAAACACAAAGGATACAAATCATGTGAACAAAGCAAAAACCGAGGTATACCGATATTTGTTGAAGAAGAAAGATGGGATGCCAACCGGGGCATCCCCAAGCTTAGATGCTTGAGTATCCTTTAAAATATTTACTTGGGGTGCCTTGGGCATCCCCAAGCTTGAACTCTTGTCTCTCTTTATTCTTCTCACATCGGTGACTCCTCGTTCTTCAAACACTTCATTCACAAAAACTTACACAAAAACTTGTGTGATCTGTTAGTGTAATAAAGAAAACTACCACTTTAAGGTACTGTAACTAACTCATTCTTTATTTGTATTGGTGTTAAACCTACTGTATTCCAACTTCTCTATGGTTCATACCCTTACATACTTGCCATAGATGCATCAAAATAAGCAAACAACACATGAAAAACAGAATCTATCAAGAACAGGACAGTCTATAGTAATATGGAAGTTCAGTAAACTTCTGTAACTCCACAAATTATGAAATAAATTTGAAAATTTGAAAAAATTGTACATAAGTAATGTGCAAAAAGTTTCAGACCCATTTGACTTTCCAGTAAAAAATTTAAATTCATGCACTAGAGCCAAAGTTTCTGTTTTTGTTCTGCACATAGTAAGCAAGCAATCTTATCATACTAAAACCAAAGCTTGGAACATTATTTTTAGATTACAAAGGATATATACAAGGGTATAATTATTTACAGAGAAACTTCCATGAAAAATTCTACATTGTTTCCTTGAGCATGAACACAAGTGCTCAAGGTCGACCCTCACTTCTTCAATGCATAACTTTCCAATCACTTCTCTTTTTGAAAAACTTTTTTTAGGCATGAGAGGCAAGTACATATTTTTTTTTGTATTTTGATTCTTTAATTTTTTTGTATGTTTCACCCACAACTAAAAAGAAACAAAAAGGAAAAATAAAATCTACTTAGTGAAGAAAGCAAACAAGCACACACGAGAATATCAACCCCACGCTATTTCTCCCCGGCAACGGCGGCAGAAAAGAGCTTGATAATCCCCAAGTGCAGGGAATCATCGTAGCAATTCCCAAAGGTGGAAGTGATAAGTATGGAGTGTCGAACCCACAAGGAGCTAAAGGTAAGATCAATATTCTCTCAAGCCCTATCTACCACTGATACGACTCTACGTGCAACGAACGTTTGCTTCCAACTAGAAACAAGAAATAAAACTGTGTTGTGGGTATAAAGAGGATAACTTTGCATGATATCGGAGATATAAAATATAAAAGCAGGCGCTGTTATCATTAAGTTAGAATATATTACTAAATATTAAATAGCCAGTGTGGAATAATGGTGGATTGGTGTGTGGAATTGTCCTAGGCAATTGTTAACAAGACCGGTGATCACTATTGCAGTTTCATCTGAGGGAGAGGCATAAGCTAACATACTTTCTCTACTTGGATCATATGCACTTATGATTGGAACTCTAGCAAGCATCCGCAACTACTAAAGATCATTAAGGTAAAACCCAACCATAGCATTAAATCATCAAGTCCTCTTTATTCCCATACGCAACAATCCCTCTTACTCGGGTTTGTGTTTCGGTCACTCACCAACCCACTATAAGCGAATCATGAATGTATTGCAACACTAGCGGGAATCTCTCACGCTTGCGTGACACGGAGGGCACCATAGGACAACATCAAAGTAAAACATACAACTCATACCAATCTAGATCATCAATCAACCCAAAGACAAAATATATCTACTCAAAACATCATAGGATGGAAACACATCATTGGATCATAATATGGGGCATAAAGCACCATGTTCAAGTAGGGATTACAGCGGGGTGCGGGAGAGTGGACCGTGTAAAAGAGATGAGGATGGTGATGATGATGGTGATGTTGATGAAGACTATCACCGCGGCGATGATTCCCCTCCCGATGGCACTCCGGTACCACCAAGAGAGAGGAGGAGAGGTTCTCCCCCTTGTGCTTCCTCCTCCATGGCTTTCCCCCTCTGGTCCTTGGCCTTCATGGCGATGATGGCCCCTCCGAGATACTCCTCCATGGCCTCCAGTGATGTTGGCACCCTCCGGCAGGGTGCCAGAGAGGGCCTAGATTGATTTCTCGTGGCTACAGAGGCTTGCGACGGCGGAACTTCCGATCTAGGTTATTTTCCGAAGGTTTCTGTATTTATAGGAATTTTTGGCGTAGGTTTCACGTCAGGGGGGTCTCCGAGCTGTCCATGAGACTCTTTTGGCCCAACTCCGATGCTCCGTGGTCTTATTTTGGTCCATAAAAAATCCTCAAAAATTGGCACGTCAATTGGACTCCATTTGGTATTCCTTTTCTGTAAAACTCAAAAACAAGGAGAAAACAGAAACTGGCAGTGGGCTCTAGGTTAATAGGTTAGTCCCGAAAATCATATAAAATGGCATATAAATGCATATAAAACATCATAGATGGATAATATAATAGCATGGATACTTCATAAATCATAGATACGTTGGAGATGTATCACATAATCATGTGAACACACAAAAACAGTAAGGGTAAATATTGGGTTGTCTCCCAACAAGCACTTTTCTTTAATGCCTTTTTAGCTAGGCATGATGATGACAATGATGCTCACATAAAAGATAAGAATTGAAACATAACGGGAGCATCATGAAGCATATGACTAGCACATTTAAGTCTAACCCACTTCCTATGCATAGGCATTTTGTGAGCAAACAACTTATAGGAATAATAACCAACTAGCATAGGAAGGCAAACAAGCATACCTTTAAAATTTTAAGCACGTAGAGAGGAAACTTGGTATTATTGCAATTCCTACAAGCATATGTTCCTTCACCATAATAATTTTCAGTAGCATCATGAATGAATTCAACAATATAACCAGCACCTAAAGCATTCTTTTCATGATCTACAAGCATAGAAAATTTACTACTCTCCACATAAGCAAAATTGTTCTCATTCGGAATGGTGGCAGTATCATAAGAGACTCGAACACTATAAATTGTTTCCACATCAAAAGAGTAATGTTCATAAAAAGGGTAATCATAATCATGACAAGTTTTATAAATATAATCATCACTACTTTTTATAGCATAAGTTTCATCACAATAATCATCATAAGTAGCAACTTTGTTCTCATCATAATCGATTGAAACCTCTTCCAAGATAGTGGAATCATCACTAAATAAAGTTGACACTCTTCCAAATCCACTTTCATATTCATCACAATAAGATTCAACATCCTCCAAAATAGTGGGATCATTACTTCCTCAAGTTGACACTCTTCCAAACCCACTTTTATCAATATAATCATAAGTAAGAGGCATGCAATCATCATAACAACTTTGCATATCAAAACTTGGGAGGCTAAAAATATCATCTTCATTAAACGTAGCATCCCCAAGCTTGGGACAAACATCAATTTCAGAAAATATATTCTCAAATATTTCATCCTCATCAAACATAGCTTCCCCAAGCTTTGGCCTTTTCATATCATAAGCATAATCACTCTTGTTATTAATAGTATGGATAACACCAATAGTATAGCAATTATCATCATCACAATGAGTAGTAGGAGCAACATCATTTGGGAGAGATACCTTTCTACCTTTGCTGCTCTGTCTTTTCTTTTTCTTCTTCACATTATGTGTGGGTTCAACCCTCTTCTTTGAGATCCTTATTGATGAGATTGGTTGAATAGAAAGCTCCTCCTCATTGCCTGATTCATCATAAGAAATAAATAGGAGGATATTGGGAAGTCTCTTCCCTTTCATTAGTATTCTCTTCATCTTCTATTTGCTTTATTTTCTTTAGGTAATTGGCAATATAAGGATTTTCAATGCAATTCACCGCACAATACAAATAAATCTTTTCTAGATCAATATCAAGAAAATGCTCAAGATTAAATTCTGGAATATGCTTAGTTGCACGTTTCAATTCCTCGTAACCCAAAAGCAAACTAAGTTCATTATATTGTGCAAGGGAAATCAAGTCATCACAATTTTTGGAAACTATTTGATCATGAAACAATTTGCATTGGAGATTTAAATGACCACGTTCATTGCAAAGTTCACAACGGTAAATATATCTTAAATTTTCAGCACTCTTATCTAGCCTTTCTTGCAACAATTTAGTTTCTAAATGCTTATGCCTCTAACAATTTAGTTCATACTAACAACATTGCAATCATGCTCATCATTCAAAGATTTAGTGCCAAACATTTTATAGATTTCTTATTCTAGCACTTGAGCACAATTTTCCTTACCATCATTCTCATGAAATATATTAAAAAGATGAAGCGTATGAGACAAACTCAATTCCATTTTTTGTAGTTTTCTTTTATAGACTAAACTAGTGATAAAACAAGAAACAAAAAGATTCGATTGCAAGATCTAAAGATATACATTCAAGCACTCACCTCCCCGGCAACGGCGCCAGAAAAGAGCTTGATTTCTACTACACAACCTTCTTCTTGTAGATGTTGTTGGGCCTCCAAGTGCAGAGGTTTGTAGGACAGTAGCAAATTTCCCTCAAGTGGATGACCTAAGGTTTATCAATCCGTGGGAGGCGTAGGATGAATATGGTCTCTCTCAAACAAACCTGCAGCCAAATAGCAAAAAGTCTCTTGTGTCCCCAACACACCCAATACAATGGTAAATTGTATATGTGCACTAGTTCGGCGAAGAGATGGTGATACAAGTGCAATATGGATAGTAGATAAAGGTATTTGTAATCAGAAATTATAAAAACAGCAAGGTAGCAAGCGATAAAAGTGAGCGTAAACAGTATTGCAATGGTAGGAAACAAGGCCTAAGGTTCATACTTTCACTAGTGCAAGTTCTCTCAACAATAATAACATAACTGGATCATATAACTATCCCTCAACATGCAACAAAGAGTCACTCCAAAGTCACTAATAGCGGAGAACAAACAAAGAGATTATGGTAGGGTACGAAAGCACCTCAAAGTTATCTTTTTTCATCTATCTATTCAAGAGTATGTAGTAAAATAACATGAAGCTATTCTTTCCGTTCAATCTATCATAGAGTTCATACTAGAATAACACCTTAAGACACAAATCAACCAAAACCCTAATGTCACCTAGATACTCCATTGTCACCTCAAGTATCCGTGGGCATGATTATACGATATGCATCACACAATCTCAGATTCATCTATTCAACCAACACAAAGTACTTCAAAGAGTGCCCCAAAGTTTCTATCGGAGAGTCAAGACGAAAACGTGTGGCAACCCCTATGCATAGATTCCCAAGGTCACGAAACCCGCAAGTTGATCACCAAAACATACATCAAGTGAATCACATGAATATCCCATTGTCACCACAAATAAGCACGGCAAGACATACATCAAGTGTTATCAAATCCTTAAAGACCCAATCCGATAAGATAACTTCAAAGGGAAAACTCAATCCATTACAAGAGAGTAGAGGGGGAGAAACATCATAAGGTCCAACTATAATAGCAAAGCTCGCGATACATCAAGATCGTGACATAGAGAGAACACGAGAGAGAGAGAGAGAGAGAGAGATCAAACACATAGCTACTGGTACATACCCTCAACCCCGAGGGTGAACTACTCCCTCCTCGTCATGGAGAGCGTTGGGATGATGAAGATGGCCACCGGTGATGGGTTCCTCCTCCGGTAGGGTACCGGGACAGGCTCCCGAGAGGTTTTCGGTGGCTATAGAGGCTTGCGGTGACGGAACTCCCAATCTATTGTTGTCTCCGATGTTTTTAGGGTATATGGACTTATATAGGTGAAAGAAGTCGGTCGGGGGACGCTCGAGGGGCCCATGAGACAGGGGGCACGCCCAGTAGGGGGGGGGGACCCTCGTGGCTTCCTCGAAGCTTCTCTGACGTGAACTCCAAGTCTCCCAGATCATGTTCGTTCCAAAAATCACGCTCCCGAAGGTTTCATTCCGTTTGGACTCCGTTTGATATTCCTTTTCTTCGAAACACTAAAATAGGCAAGAAAACAGCAATATGGGTTGGGCCTCCGATTAGTAGGTTAGTCCCAAAAGTAATATAAAAGTGTATAATAAAGCCCATAATCATTCAAAACAGATAATATAATAGCATTACTGCTTCATAAACTATATATACGTTGGAGACGTATCACGTATCTATAATTTTTGATTGTTCCATGCTATTATATTATCTATTTTGGATGTTTAATATGCTATTTTATATTATTTTTGGGACTAACCTATTAACCTAGAGCCCAGTGTCAGTTTTTTTTGGCCTGCTTTAGAGTTTAGCAGAAAAGGAATACCAAATGGAGTCCAAAAAGAATGAAACTTTCGCAATGATCTTTCTTGGACCAGAAGCAAACTAGGAGACTTGGAGATGAAGTCGGAGACTCAACGAGGCATCCGCGAGGGTGGAGGGCCCGCCCAAGGGGGTAGGGCGCAACCCCTACCTCATGGGCCCTTGGAGCTCTCCTGACCTAGTTCCTTCGCCTATATATACTCTTATACCCTCAAAACATCCAGGGGTGCCACGAAACCACTTTTCCACCGCCGCAACCTTCTGTACCTGTGAGATACCATCTAGGGGCCTTTTTTGACGTCCTGCCGGAGGGGGATTCGATCATGGAGGGCTTCTACATCAACACCATTGCCTCTCCGATGAAGTGTGAGTAGTTTACCACAGACCTACGGGTCCATAGCTAGTAGCTAGATGGCTTCTTCTCTCTCTTTGATTCTCAATACAATGTTCTCCTTGATGTTCTTGGATATCTATTCGATGTAATATTCTTTTGCGGTGTGTTTGCCGAGACCGATGAATTCTGGATTTATGACCAGATTATCTACGAATATTATTTGAGTCTTCTCTGAATTCTTATATGCATGATTTGATATCTTTGCAAGTCTCTTTGAATTATCGGTTTAGTTTGGCCTACTATATTGGTTTTTCTTGCAATGGGAGAAGTGCTTAGATTTGGGTTCAATCTTGCGGTGTCCTTTCCAAGTGACAGTAGGGGCAGCAAGGGACGTATTGTATTATTGCCATCGAGGATAAAAAGATGGGGTTTTCATCATATTGCTTGAGTTAATTCCTCTATATCATGTCATCTTACTTAATGCATTACTCCGTTCTTTATGAACTTCATACTCTAGATGCATGTTGGATAGCGGTCGATGTGTGGAGTAATAGTAGTAGATGCAGAATCATTTCGGTCTACTTGACACGGACGTGATGCCTATGTTCATGATCATTGCCTTAGATATCGTCATAATTATGCGCTCTTCTATCAATTGCTTGGCAGTAATTTGTTCACCCACCATAATATTTGCTATCTTGAGAGAAGCCACTAGTGAAACCTATGCCCCCGGGTCTCTTTTCCATTATATTGAATCTCTTTTCCATCATATAAGTTCTATTTTACATCATACTAGTTTCCAATCTACTATTTTGCAATCCTTTACTTTACAATCTATAAACCAAAAATACCAAAAATATTTACTTTACCATTTATCTATCTCTATCAGATCTCACTTTTGCAAGTAACCATGAAGGGATTGACAACCCCTTTATCGCGTTGGGTGCAAGTTGTTGATTGTTTGTGCAGGTATTCGGTGACTTGTGCATTGTCTCCTACTGGATTGATACCTTAGTTCTCAAACTGAGGGAAATACTTACTCTAGTTTGCTGCATCACCCTTTCCTCTTCAAGGGAAAAACCAACGCAAGCTCAAGAGGTAGCAGGAAGAATTTCTGGCGCCGTTGCCGGGGAGATCTACGTCAAGTCAAGCCATACCAAGTACCCACCATAAAATCTTCTCTCTTGCATTACATTATTCACCATTCTCCTCTCGTTTTTCTCCCCCCACCTCTAAAACGATTTTTGAAAAGATTTGCCTTTTCTTCGCCTCTCTTTCGTTTGTCTCTTTCGCTTGCTTCTTCTGTGCTTGTGTGTTGGATTGCTTGCTTCGTCACGATGGCTCAAGATAATACCAAATTGTGTGATTTTTCCAATACCTAACAAAATGATTTTATTAGCACTCCGATTGCTCCCACTACTAATGCTGAATCTTGTGAAATTAATGCCGCTTTGCTGAATCTTGTTATGAAATATCAATTTTCTGGCCTTCCTAGTGAAGATGTTGCATCCCATCTAAACAATTTCGTTGATTTGTACGATATGCAAAAGAAAAAAGAGGTGGATAATGACATTGTTAAATTGAAGCTATTTACGTTTTCGCTTATAGATCATGCTGAAACTTGGTTTTCATATTTACCTAAAAATAGTATTGATTCATGGAATAAGTGTAAAGATGCTTTCATCTCTAAGTATTTTCCTCCCGCTAAGATCATCTCTCTTAGGAACGATATTATGAATTTTAAGCAACTTGATCATGAGCATGTTGCATAATCTTGGGAGAGGATGAAATTGATGATACGCAATTCCCCTACACATGGTTTGAATTTGTGGATGATTATACAAAAAAATTATGCCGGATTGAATTTTGCTTCTAGAAATATTTTAGATTTGGCTGTGGGAGGCACTTTTATGGAAATTACTTTAGGGGAAGCTACTAAGCTCCTAGATAATATCATGGTTAATTATTCTCAATGGCACACCGAAAGATCAACTAGTAAAAAGGTTCATGCAATTGAAGAGATTAATGTTTTGAGTGGAAAGATGGATGAACTTATGAAATTCTTTTCTAATAAGAGTGTTTCTTCTGATCCTAACAATATGCCTTTGTCTACTTTGATTGAGAATAATAATGAATCTATAGATGTGAATTTTGTTGGTAGGAACAATTTTGGTAACAACGCGTACAGAGGCAATTTTAATCCTAGGCCGTTTCCTAGTAATTCCTCTAATAATTATGGCAATTCATACAAGAATTCTTATGGAAAT
The DNA here is from genome assembly GCF_018294505.1 of Triticum aestivum. NCBI lineage: Eukaryota > Viridiplantae > Streptophyta > Magnoliopsida > Poales > Poaceae > Triticum > Triticum aestivum. Next base: position 499,854,166 of record NC_057810.1, read on the forward strand.
TTTAATCATATGCCCTCTTATTTTGAGAATAGTGTTAGAGAATTTATGAGTTCACAAAAGTATTTTAATGCTTTGATTGAAGAAAAAATTCTCAAGATTGATGATTTGGCTAGGAACGTGGATAGAATTTCTCTTGATGTTGATTCTTTGAAACTTAAATCTATCCCACCCAAGCATGATATTAATGAGTCTCTCAAAGCCATGAGAATTTCCATTAATGAGTGCAAATAAATAACCGCTAAGATGCGTGCTAACAAAGATTTGTTTGTAAAAGCGTGTTCTTCTAGTTCTAATGATAATAATGATGAAGATCTAAAAGTTATTGATGTGACTCCTATTAGTTCTTTGTTTTCCAATATTAATCTTGATAAATATGGGACTTTAGATGATTAAACTTTAGTTAAAAGGCGTCCCAATGATTCTGAGTTTTTAGATCTACATGCAAAAATTGATAAAAGTGGGATTGGAGAGGTCAAGACTTTAAGTAGCAATGAACCCACCCTTTTGGATTTCAAGGAATTTACTTGTGATAATTGTTCTTTAATAGATTGTATTTCCTTGTTGCAATCCGTGTTAAATTCTCCTCATGCTTATAATCAAAACAAAGCTTTTACTAAACATATCGTTGATGCTATGATGTAATCTTTTGAAGAAAAGCTTGAATTATAAGTTTCTATCCCTAGAAAACTTTATGATGAGTGGGAACCTACTATTAAGATTAATATTAAAGATTATGAATGCCATGCTTTGTGTGATTTGGGTGCTAGTGTTTCCACGATTCAAAAAAAATTATGTGATGTGTTAGGTTTCCGTGAATTTGATGATTGTTCTTTAAATTTGCATCTTGCGGATTCCACTATTAAGAAACCTATGGGAAGGATTAATGGTGTTCTTATTGTTGCAAAAAGGAATTATGTGCCCGTAGATTTCATTGTTCTTGATATAGATTTCAATCCTACATGTCCTATTATTCTTGGTAGACCTTTCCTTAGAACGATTGGTGCAATTATTGATATGAAAGAAGGAAATGTTAGATTCCAATTTACGTTAAGGAAATGCATGGAACACTTTCCTAGGAAGAAAATTAAATTACCATATGAATCTATTATGAGAGCCACTTATGGATTGCATACCAAAGATGACAATACTGAGATCTATTCGTGTTTTTATGCTTAGCTAAGGGCATTAAACAATAGCGCGTGTTGGGAGGCAACCCAATTTCCTTTTTGTTCTTTGCTTCTTTTTCCTGTTTAGTAATAAATAATTTATCTAGCCTCTGGTTGGATGTGATTTTATTGTTTTAAATTATTGTTTGTGCCAAGCAAGGCCTTTGGGATGATTTAAGTGAAAGTTGATTTGATCTTGCTGAAAAAACAGAAACTTTTGCGCTCACAAAATTATTTTTCATTTTTAACAAAGAGTGTTTTTGAGTCGATTCTTTTTGCATAAGATTAATAGACAAATTTCTCACTTCAACCAAATTTGTTAAGAATTTTTGGAGTTGCAGAAGTATTCGAGAGTTACAGATTACTACAGACTGTTCTGTTTTTGACAGATTCCGTTTTTCGCGTGTTGTTTGCTTATTTTGATGAATCTATGGGTAGTATCGGGGGTATGAACCAAGGTAAAGTTGTAATACAGTAGATATTACACCAATATGAATAAAGAATGAGTTTGCAACAGTACCTTGAAGTGGTGATTTATTTTCTTATACTAACGGAGCTCATGAGATTTTCTGTTGAGTTTTGTGTGGTGAAGTTTACAAGTTTTGGGTAAGGATTTGATGGACTATGGAATAAGGAATGGCAAGAGCCTAATCTTGGGGATGCCCAAGGCACCCCAAGGTAATATTCAAGGACAACCAAAAGCCTAAGCTTGGGTATGCCCCGGGAGGCATCCCCTCTTTCGTCTTTGTCTATCAGTAACTGTACTTGAGGCTATATTTTTATTCACCACATGACATATGTTTTGCTTGGAGCGTCTTGTATGATTCGAGTCTTTGCTTTTTAGTTTACCACAATCATCCTTGCTGTACACACCTTTTTGGAGAGACATGCATGAATCATGATTTATTAGAATACTCTATGTGCTTTACTTACATCTTTTGAGCTAGGCAATATTGCTCTAGTACTTCACTTATACCTTTTTAGAGAACGACGGTGGATTTATTTTATAGAAATTTATGAACTATCATGCTTCACTTATATTATTCTTAGAGTCTTTTAGAACAACATGGTAATTTGCTTTGGTTATAAATTTAGTCCTAATATGATAGGCATCCAAGAGGGATATAATAAAAACTTTCATATAAAGTGCATTGAATACTATGAGAAGTTTGATTCTTTATGATTGTTTTGAGATATGAAGATGGTGATATAAGAGTCATGCTAGTGGATTAATTGTGAATTTGAGAAATACTTGTGTTGAGGTTTGTGAGTGTCGTAGCATGCACGTATGGTGAACCGTTGTGTAACAAATTTGGAGCATGAGGTATTCATTGATTGTCTTCCTTATGAGTGGCGGTTGGGGACGAGTGATGGTATTTTCCTACCAATCTATCCCCCCAGGAGCTTGCGCGTAGTACTTTGTTCAATGACTAATAGATTTTTGCAATAAGTATGTGAGTTCTTTTTTACTAATGTTGAGTCCATGGATTATACACACTCTCAACCTTCCACCATTTCTAGCCTCTCTTGTACCACACAACTTTCGTCGGTACCATACACCCACCATATACCTTCCTCAAAACAGCCACCATACCTACCTATTATGGCATTTCCATAGCCATTCTGAGATATATTGCCATGCAACTTTCCACCGTTCCGTTTATTATGACATGCTTCATCATTGTCATATTGCTTTGCATGATCATGTAGTTGACATCGTATTTGTGGCAAAGCCACCTTTCATAATTCTTTCATACATGTCACTCTTGATTCATTGCACATTCGAGTACATCGCCGAAAGCATTGAGTTGTAATTTTTCAAGTTGTCAGTAAATAGAAGTGTGATGATCATCATTATTAGAGCATTGTCCCATGTGAAGAAAAAAAAGAGGCCAAAGAAGCCAAAATAAAAAAAGGACAAGGAAGCCCAAACAAAAAAATGATGAGAGAAAAAGTGAGAAGGGGAATGTTACTATCCCTTTTCCACACTTTTGCTTCAAAGTAGCACCATGATCTTCATGATAGAGAGTCTCTTATTTTGTCACTTTCATATACTAGTGGGAATTTTTCATTATAGAGCTTGACTTGTATATTCCAACAATGGGCTTCCTCAAATGCCCTAGGTCTTCATGAGCAAGCAAGTTAGATGCACACCCACTTAGTTTATTTTTGAGCTTTCATATACTTATAGCTCTAGTACATCCGTTGCATGGCAATCCCTACTCACTTACATTAATATCTATTGATGGGCATCTCCATAGCCTGTTGATATGCCTAGTTGATGTGAGACTATCTCCCTCCTTTTGTCTTCTCCACAACCACCATTCTATTCCACCTATAGTGCTATGTCCATGGCTCACGCCCATGTATTGCGTCAAAGTTGAAAAGTTTTGAGAACATCAAAGTATGAAACAATTGCTTGGCTTGTCATCAGGGTTGTGCATGATTTGAGTATTTTGTGTGACGAAGTTGGAGCATAACCGGACTATATGATTTTGTAGGGATAAGCATTCTTTGGCCATGTTATTTTGAGATGACATAATTCCCTTGTTAGTATGCTTGAAGTATTATTGTTTTTATGTCAATATTAAACTTTTGTTTTGAATCTTTCGGATCTGAACGTTCATGCCACAATTAAGAAAATTACATGGATAAATATCTTAGGTAGCATTCCACATAAAAAAATCTGTTTTTATCATTTACCTACTCGAGGATGAGCATGAATTAAGCTTGGCGATCACTACTGCAGGATGCTGCTAACGCGACACTACGATCAGAGACCATTCGATGAAAGTCTATGCGATGCAATAATCGCAAACAATGGTGTAAAAACCCCGTCAAAAAAGGTGCAAAACATTTGCGATGACGGATGCATCAAACACGGTTCAGATTTTGATTCCGTGTGCGATGCAGGGCATACGGTTTGGTTCAATTAACTGTTTGCGATGAGGAGGAACAAAAGAAACAGGTAGACAGATGAAGGTGTGTGTGATATACAACATACGGTTCACTCTGATGAACTGTTTGTGATTAGGCAACACAAAAGAAACGGTCAGGCAGATCAAGGTGTGTGCGATATACGGCAGGCCGTTCACTCGGATGAACTGTTTGCATTGAGACAAGAGAGCAGAAATGGTTCAATATAACAAGATATGTGTGATACGCGGCAAACATGTCTGTAATCAGGAATGTGTGCAAAGACCGATAATAACACAGACGATTGCTTCTAATAAGACGTACATGATATGCTTTGTCTACACAACATGTATTGGCCATTGGGGGACGGGCGGTCATCCGAATACGCCATAAGGATGCGAAGAGGCATCCTATATCAGCAAGGACAGGTTGTTCCACCAGCAGCTCATGTAAGAGATCTCTCAAGTTAGGTGTGCTTAGGCTGGAGCAGCCATCAGATGGGTGACTGGATGGGAAGTTATGTTGATGTTAAATTAACTGATATGATGGGTCATTTCGGTCAAATGACCGAAATGACCCATTCTCTCAGCTAATTTAACCTCGAGGTCCTTGTTTTTTATTTTTATTTTATTTTTTAACATATGTTAAAGAAGGTATACCGCATTACTTTTTGATAATGTGTATACATGGCATACAGTTGATCGATCTGACTTGTTTATAATGGAATAAGCCGTGTGTGTTGTGGGCAAACGCTTGCTAGTGTACAACCGTTTGCAATTGATGAATTCATCACCGACGGGTTCCCTAGTGTGGTCCGTGTTCATCTCATCATCATCTACTTCTTGTGCTAGCTCGATGTTCCTTATATATGCTAAGTTTCCATTAATTGATGGTGTTATATGAACACGCCACTGTTTCCTGCCATTTCCTCACCTATTTCCCGCCACCCTGTGATATTGCACATAAACCTAGGCACGATACGATGCACGGAGGCAACAAGCACAGCCTGTAGCACATCCACCTTTTCCAAGCATGCCAACGCACCAAAGTACCTCCTCTACCATCAACCTCGTCGACGAGGAAAACCAGAAGGTGCCACGGCTCGTCGAGGCCGCGGCGCTGTATGGCAACGTGATGGACGATGCCGTGATGTGCGTCATCGCCAGGATTGAGCAGACCCTTGGCGCATGGCGCTTCAGCACCACGGATCAAGATAGGCATGCCAGCACCGAGAGGCTGCAACTCACCGCACAACATGATCGATGGCAGACCACAGATTAAGCTAGGTGCGTCCGCGCTGATAGGCTGCGGCTTGCTGCACGGTGAGACCATTGGAGCGTCGAAGAGCGAGAGGCGCGGCACGCCGCACAGCAAGACCAGATCAATCAGCGCTCGCCTGCTGTCGACATGGCGTCACAGTTGGGTACACATCCCGTTAGTACCCCCATTCCTTGCTAGGAGTGGGCACATGCCCTCTACGCCGTACTTGCACCAGAGGCTGGCCGCGCCGTACTTGCACTAGACGCTCGCCGTGCCGTTCGCATGGGTCGCGTCGTTCGCCTTGTCCGTAGCCCGCTCGATGCCAACACGTTGGTCGGTAGCCTCGACCGCCTCCTTGGCCTAGGTGTCTGTTGGGAAACGTGGTAATTTCAAAAATTTCCTACGCACATGCAAGATCATGGTGATGCAAAGCAACGAGAGGGGAGAGTGTTGTCCATGTACCCTCGCAGACCGAAAGCGGAAGTGTTATGACAACGCGGTTGATGTATTTGTACGTCTTCACGATCGACTAATCCTTTTACCGAACGTACGACACCTCCGTGATCTGCACACGTTCAACTCAGTGACGTCCCATGAACTCCGATCCAACAGAGTGTCAAAGGAGAGTTTCGTCAGCACGACGGCGTGATGATGGTGATGATGAAGCTATCGGAGCAGGGCTTCACCTAAGCACTACGACGATATGACCGAGGTGGATTATGGTGGAGGGGGACACCGCACACGGCTAAGAGATCAATGATCAACTTGTGTGTCTATGGGGTGCCCCCCTCCCCCGTATATAAAGGAGTGGAGGAGGGGGAGGGACGACCCTCTACTATGGCACACCCTGGGGAGTCCTACTCCCACCGGGAGTAGGATTCCCCCCTTCCAAGTAGTAGGAGTAGGAGAGAAGGAAAGGGAAAAGAGAAGAGAAGGAAGGAGGGGCGCCGCCCTCCCCCTAGTACAATTCAGACTAGGCCTTGGGGGGGGTGTGGCCTACCCTAGGCAGCCCCTCTCTCTCTCCTTTAAAGCCCAATAAGGCCCATATACTCCCCGTCGAATTCCCGTAACTCTCCGGTACTCCGATAAATACCCGAACCACTCAGAACGTTTCCGATGTCCGAATATAGCCTTCCAATATATCGATCTTTACGTCTCGAACATTTCGAGACTCCTCGTCATGTAGCTGATCTTATCTGGGACTCCGAACAACTCATAATACCGATCGTCACCGAATGTTAAGCGTGCGGACCCTACGGGTTCGAGAATTATGTAGACATGACCGAGACTCATCTCCGGTCAATAACCAATAGCGGAACCTGGATGCTCATATTGGCTCCCACATATTCTATGAAGATCTTTATCAGTCAAACCGCATAACAACATACGTTATTCCCTTTGTCATTGGTATGTTACTTGCCCGAGATTCGATCGTCGGTATCTCAATACCTAGTTCAATCTCGTTACTGGCAAGTCTCTCTACTCGTTCCGTAATGCATCATCCCGTAACTAACTCATTAGTCACATTGCTTGCAAGGCTTATAGTGATGTGCATTATCGAGAGGGCCCAGAGATACCTCTCCGACAATCGGAGTGACAAATCCTAATCTTGATCTATGCTAACACAACAATCGGAGACACTTGTAGAGCACCTTTATAATCACTCAGTTACGTTGTGACGTTTGGTAGCACACAATGTGTTCCTCTTGTATTTGGGAGTTGCATAATCTCATAGTCATAGGAACATGTATAAGTCATGAAGAAAGCAATAACAACATACTAAACGATCAAGTGCTAAGCTAACAGAATGGGTCAAGTCAATCACATCATTCCCTAATGATGTGATCCCGTTTATCAAATGACAACTCATGTCAATGGCTAGGAAACTTAACCATCTTTGATTAACGAGCTAGTCAAGTAGAGGCATACTAGAGACACTCTATTTGTCTATGTATTCACACATGTACTAAGTTTCCAGTTAATACAATTCTAGCTTGAATAATAAACATTTATCATGATATAAGGAAATATATAAATAACAACTTTATTAGACTCTAGAGCATATTTCCTTCAGTCTCCCACTTGCACTAGAGTCAATAATCTAGTTGACATCGCCATGTGATTTAACACCAATAGCTCACATCTTTATGTCATTAACACCCATACTTCACATCTCCATGTGACCAACACCCAAAGGATTTACTAGAATCAATAATCTAGTTCACATCTCTATGTGATTAACACCCAAAGAGTACTAAGGTGTGATCATGTTTTGCTTGTGAGAGAAGTTTAGTCAACGGGACTGTCACATTCAGAGCGGTATGTATTTTGCAAATATTCTATGTCAACAATGCTCTACATGGAGCTACTCTAGCTAATTGCTCCCACTTTTAATATGTATCCAGATTGAGACTTAGAGTCATCTGGATCGGTATAAAAGCTTGCATCGACGTAACTCTTTACGACAAACTCTTTATCACCTCCATAACCAAGAAATATTTCCTTATTCCACTAAGGATAATTTTGACCGCTGTCCAGTGATCTACTCCTAGATCACTATTGTACCCTCTTGCCAAACTCCTGGCGAGGTACACAATAGGTCTGGTACACAACATAGCATACTTTATAGAACCTATGACTGAGGCATAGGGAATGACTTTTCATTCTCTTTCTATTTTCTGCCATGGTTGGGTTTTGAGTCTTACTCAACTTCACACCTTGCAACACAGGCAAGAACTCCTTCTTTGACTGTTCCATTTTGAACTACTTCAAAATCTTATAAAGGTATGTACTCATTGAAAAATCTTATCAAGCGTCTTGATCTATCTCTATAGATCTTGATGCTCAATGTGCAAGTAGATTCACCGAGGTCTTTCTTTGAAAAACTCCATTATGTTTTCCAGAAAATTCTACATTATTTTTGATCAACAATATGTCATTCACATATACTTACCAGAAAGGCTGTAGTGCTCCCACTCATTTTCCTGTATATACAAGCTTCACCGCAAGTCTGTATAAAACTATATGCTTTGATCAACTCATCAAAGCGTATATTCCAACTCCAAGATGCGTACACCAGTCCATAGATGGATCACTGGAGCTTGCACACTTTTTTAGCACCTTTAGGATTGACAAAAACCTTCTGGTTGCATCATATACAACTCTTCCTTAATAGATCCATTCAGGAATGCAGTTTTGACATCCATTTGCTAGATTTCATAAAATGTAGCAATTGCTAACATGATTCGGGCAGACTTAAGCATCGATACGAGTGAGAAAATCTCATCGTATTCAACACCTTAAACTTGTTGAAAACCTTTTTGCGACAATTCGAGCTTTGTAGATAGTAACACTACTATCAGCGTTCGTCTTCCTCTCAAATATCCATTTATTTAATATGGCTTGTCCATCATCGGGCAAATCCACCAAAGTCCACACTTTGTTCTCATACATGGATCCCATCTCAGATTTCATGACCTCAAGCCATTTCGCAGAATTTGGGCTCATCATCGCTTCCTCATAATTCATAGGTTCATCATGGTCTAGGAACATGACTTCCAAAATAGGATTACTGTACCATTCTCATGCGGATCTTACTCTGGAAGACCTACGAGGTTCGGTAGTAACTTGATCTGAAGCTTCATGATCATCATCATTAGCTTCCTCACTAATTGGTGTAGGAATCACTGGAACTAATTTCTGTGATGAATTACTTTCCAATAAGGGAGAAGGTATAGTTACCTCATCAAGTTCTACTTTCCTCCTACTCACTTCTATCGAGAGAAACTCCTTCTCTAGAAAGGATCCATTCTTAGCAATGAAGATTTTGCCTTTGGATCTGTGATAGAAGGTGTACCCAACAATTTCCTTTGGGTATCCTATGAAGACGCACTTCTCCAATTTGGGTTCGAGCTTATCAGGTTGAAGCTTTTTCACATAGGCATTGCAGCCCCAAACTTTAAGAAACGACAACTTTGGTTTCTTGCCAAACCATAGTTCACAATGCGTCGTCTCAATGGATTTTGATGGTGCCCTATTTAAACTGAATGCAGCTGTCTCTAATGCATAGCCCGAAAACGATATTGGTAAATTGGTAAGACACATCATAGATTGCACCATATCCAATAAAGTGTGGTTACGACGTTCGGACAGACCATAACGCTGCGGTGTTCCAGGTGGCGTGAGCTGTGAAACTACTCCACATTGTTTAAAATGAAGGCCAAACTCATAACTGGAATATTTTCCTCCAGGATCAGATCGTAGAAACTTTATTTTCTTATTATGATGATTCTCCACTTCACTCTGAAATTCTTTGAACTTTTCAAATGTTTCAGACTAATGTTTCATTAAGTAGATATACTCATATCTACTCAAATCATCTTGTGAAGGTCATAAAATAATGATACCCGCCACGAGCATCAACACTCATTGGACCGCATACATCGGTATGTATTATTTCCAATAAGTCACTAGCTTGTTCCATTGTTCCGGAGAACGGAGTTTCAGTCATCTAGCCCATACGGCACGGTTCACAAACATCAAATGATTCATAATCAAGTGATTCCAAAAGTCCATCTTTATGGAGTTTCTTCATGCGCTTTACACCGATATGACCCAACCAGCAGTGCCACAAATAAGTTGCACTATCATTATCAACTTTGCATCTTTTGGCATCAATATTATGAATATGTGTGTTACCACGATCGAGATCCAACAAACTATTTTCATTGGGTGTATTACCATCGAAGGTTTTATTCATATAAACAGAACAACAATTATTCTCTGACTTTAAATGAATAACCTTATTGCAATAAACATGATCAAATCATATTCATGCTCAACGCAAACGCCAAATAACATTTATTTAGGTTCAACACTAATCCCGAAAGTATAGGGAGTGTGCGATGATGATCATATCGATCTTGGAACCACTTCCAACACACATCATCACTCCCTCAACTAGTCTCTCTTTATTCTTTAACTCCTGTTTCGAGTTACTAATATTAGCAATCAAACAAGTATCGAATACCCAGGGGCTACTATAAACACTAGTAAGGTACACATCAATAACCTGTATATCAAATATACCCTTTTTCACCTTGCCATCCTTCTTATCCACCAAATATTCAGGGCATTTCCGCTTCGAGTGACCATTTCCTTTGCAGTAGAAGCACTCAGTTTCAGGCTTTGGTCCAGCTTTGGGCTTCTGCACGGGAGTGAAAACTTGCTTGCCATTCTACTTGAAGTTCCCTTTATTTTCCTTTGCCCTTTTCTTGAAACTAGTGGTCTTATCAATCATCAACACTTGATGCTCTTTTCTTGATTTCTACCTTCGTCGATTTCAGCATCACGAATATCTCAGGAATCATTTTCGTCATCCCTTGCATACTATAGTTCATCACGAAGTTCCAGTAACTTGGTGATGGTGACTAAAGAACTCTGTCAATCACTATCTTATCTGGAAGATTAACTCCCACTTGATTCAAGCGATTGTAGTACCCAGACAATCTGAGCACATGCTCACAGCTTGAGCTATTCTCCTCCATCTTTTAGCTATAGAACTTGTTGGAGACTTTAATATCTCTCAACTCGGGTATTTTCTTGAAATATTAACTTCAACTCCTGGAACATCTCATATGGTCCATGACATTCCAAATGTCTTTGAAGTCCCGATTCTAAGTCGTTAAGCATGGTGCACTAAAGTATCAAGTAGTCATCATATTGAGCTAGCCAAACGTTCATAACGTCTGCATCTGTTCCTGTAATAGGTCTGTCACCTAGTGGTGCATCAAGGACATAATTCTTCTGTGCAGCAATGAGGATAAACCTCAGATCATGGACTGAGTCTGCATCATTGCTACTATCATCTTTCAACTTAGTTTTCTCTAGGAACACATATAAAAACATAGGGAAGCAACAATGCGAGCTATTGATCTACAACATTATTTGCAAAATACTATCAGGACTAAGTTCATGATAATTAAAGTTCAATTAATCATATTACTTAAGAACTCCCACTTAGATAGACATCCCTCTAATCATCTAAGTGATCACGTGATCCAAATCAACTAAACCATGTCCGATCATCACGTGAGATGGAGTAGTTCTCAATGGTGAACATCACTATGTTGATCATATCTACTATATGATTCACGCTCGACCTTTCGGTCTCAGTTTTCCGAGGCCATATCTGCATATGCTAGGCTCGTCAAGTTTAACCCGAGTATTCTGCGTGTGCAAAACTGGCTTACACCCGTTGTACGTGAACATAGAGCTTATCACACCTAATCATCACATGGTGTCTCGACACGACGAACTTTCGCAACGGTGCATACTCAGGGAGAACACTTGTACCTTGAAATTTAGTGAGAGATCATCTTATAATGCTACCGTTGAACTAAGCAAAATAAGATGCATAAAAGATAAACATCACATACAATCAATATAAGTGATATGATATGGCCATCATCATCTTGTGCCTTTGATCTCCATCTCTAAAGCACCGTCATGATCACCCGTCACCGGCGCGACACCTTGATCTCCATCATAGCATAGTTGTCGTCTCGCCAACTATTGTTTCTATGACTATCGCTACCCTTAGTGATAAAGTAAAAGGAATTACAGGGCGATTGCATTTCATACAATAAAGCGACAACCATATGGCTCCTGCAAGTTGCTGATAACTCCGTTACAAAACATGATCATCTCATACAATAAAATTTAGCATCATGTCTTGACCATATCACATCACAACATGCCCTGCAAAAATAAGTTAGACGTCCTCTACTTTGTTGTTGCAAGTTTTACGTGGCTGCTACGGGCTGAGCAAGAAACATTCTTACATACGCATTAAAACCACAACGATTTTTTGTCAAGTATGTGTTGTTTTAACCTTCAACAAGGACAGGGCGTAGACACACTCGATTCAACTAAAGTTGGAGAAACAGACACCCGCCATCCACCTATGTGCGAAGCACGTCGGTAGAACCAGTCTCACGTAAGCGTACGCGTAATATCAGTCCGGGCCGATTCGTCCAACAATACCACCGAATCAAAGTATGACATGATGGTAAGTAGTATGACTATTATCGCCTGCAACTCACTTGTGTTCTACTCGTGCATATAACATATACGCATAAACCTGTCTCGGATGCCACTGTTGGGAAACGTGGTAATTTTAAAAATTTCCTATGCACATGCAAGAACATGGTGATGCAAAGTAACGAGAGGGGAGAGCGTTGTCCACGTACTCTCGTAGACCGAAAGAGGAAGCATTATGACAACGTGGTTGATGTAGTCGTACGTCCTCACGATCAACCGATCCTAGTACTGAACGTATGGTACCTCCGCGATCTCCACACGTTCAGTTCGGTGACGTCCCACAAACTCCGAGTAGAGTGTCGAAGGAGAGTTTCGTCAGCATGATGACGTGATGACGATGATGATGAAGCTACCGGCGCAGGGCTTCGCCTAAGCACTACGACAATATGACCGAGGTGGATTATGGTGGAGGGGGCCACCGTACACGGCTAAGAGATCAATGATCAACTTGTGTGTGTATGAGGTGCCCCCTCCCCCGTATATAAAGGAGTGGAGGAGGGGGAGGGCTGGCCCTCTACTATGGCGTTCCCTGGGGAGTCCTAGTCCCACCGGGAGTAGGACTCCCCCTCTTCCAAGTAGTAGGAGTAGGAGAGAAGGAAAGGGAAAAGAGAAGAGAAGGAAGGAGGGGGCGCCACCCCTACCCGTAGTCCAATTCGGACTAGGCATTGGGGGAGCATGGCCTGCCCTAGGCAGCCCCTCTATTTCTCTCCCTTAAATCCCAATAAGGCCCATATACTCCCCGGCGAATTCCCGTAACTCTCCGGTACTCCGATAAATACTCGAACCACTCAGAACCTTTCTGATGTCCGAATATAGCCTTCCAATATATCAATCTTTACATCTACATCTGCTCCTGCAATAGGTCTGTCACCTAGCAGTGCATTAAGGACATAATTCTTCTGTGCAACAATGAGGATAATCCTCAGATCATGGACCAGTCCGTATCATTGCTACTATCATCTTTCAACTTAGTTTTCTGTAGGAACATATCAAAAAACATAGGGGAGCTAGAATGTGAGCTATTGATCTACAACATAATTTGCAAATACTATTAGGACTAAGTTCATGATAAATTAAAGTTCAATTAATCAAATTACTTAATAACTCCCACTTAGATAGACATCCCTCAAGTTATTTAAATGATACATGATCCAAATCAACTAACCCATGTATGATCCTCACGTGAGATGGGGTAGTCATCAATCGTGAACATCTCCATGTTGATCATATCTACTATATGATTCATGTTTGATCTTTCGGTCTCCAGTGTTCCGAGGCCATGTCTATACATGCTAGGCTCGTCAGGTTTAACCCGAGTATTCCGCATGTGCAAATGTCTTGCACCCGTTGTATGTGAACGTACATCCTATCACACATGATCATCATGTGGTGTCTCAGCACAATGAACTATCTCAACGGTGCATACTCAGGGAGAACACTTATACCTTGAAATTTAGTTAAGGGATCATCTTATAATGCTACCATCGTACTAAGCAAAATAAGATGGATAAAAGATAAACATCACATGCAATCAAAATATGTTACATGATATGGCCATCATCATGTTGTTGTGGCACCCTGACTCAGAGAAATCGGAACGCACCCGTTTTCCAGCGCTGAGATCAAGGTGAAGTCTTCTGGAATACGACACTGCTTAGCATAGAACAAACCAGCTCTCTATTACAGCACGAATATGAATACAAGGTCTCGGATATTACAATGGATGACACCGGCACGATGACACTACGCCAACCACAGTTTCTCTATGCAGGCAACATAACAACTCGGGGCAGCGGAACAACTATTGGGAGCGGAACAATGAACGACAATGATGGACTCCAATCCACAAGGACTCTGGCTGGAACATTTATTCTAGCTCGCGAACACAGGAACCACACCAAACAAGCAAGCAATCCAGGCACGACCTGCAAACTGGCATGACACACCAGGTTAGTACATTGAATGTACTTGCAAGCTCACAATAAGTAAAAGCAGTCAAGACAAACAATAGCATAACCTTAGCAAGTTAAAGCAATCATGAACATGATACTCATAGAACAACATGGCATGCACAACTGAACATGATACAATTTTAGCTTGGCATGATCATATGAACATGATGATACTACATGCACCAGGTTAACATTCACATGCACCAACTTAGTCTGCTTAGGTTACCTCATAACCAACACATGGTTTACCAACATCGGTATCCACGATACCACGGTGATCCTCTTACGGTCACAAATATCCAACAAACTTCAGTATCCACGATACCACCGTGATCCACTCTCGATACAACCAACATCTTTCTCATCATCGAACCGGGGTTATTATTAATCAGGTTATCATTATTATTGACTCGTAGTGTGACCGACTCCGAACTGGTCCCATATCCACGGGCGCGGCTATCGATAGATTTAACACACACTCTACAGAGGTTAGTACACTGTACCCACGCCACGAAACCCAAGGCCCCGCACTCCCATATGGGTGGACCAATGGCGTTTTGACAAAACCGCTCTATTTCCCATGACACTCTCCCGGCCACTCCGGCCAACTCCCGTCTGGGCTAAGTCATGGGTGGCCCCGTGCCTACCAAAGGCATCAATGGCCACCGTCGTAGCACAAAAATAAACGGTCCCAAACAGGGACATGGATCCATACAACAACAACGGGCACACAAGGTTCATGTCCGCGTACCTGATCAGGGTAGCGCGCGCCCATAACCTTTCCTCGTTGGAGGCACCGGCGAGAGGCATGAAAATAGATCCAGTTAGGTCCTTCCCATAAAAGCAGATGTATTTGCACTGGTCAGCTTGATTCAGTGGCAGCATGACTCAACCAACAGTTGTTCTAGTTCATTAGTATCTGGTTAAACTTGAATGCAATAAGCTGAGCCATAATAAACTAACATGATGCAACTATGATGCATGAACATGATATCAACATAAGCATGGAGATGCAACATAATCATCGAGCATACCCACAATGAAGCATATAACCAACTAAGCATGGCATACTTAGGAGCATGATCATAACACTACACTGGATCATCGCATGACTACTAGCATCATGAATAAATACCATGCAAGAACATAGTAAGAACACTACCAAGTAAGCATGTAACCAACTGGGAGCAAAGTAACATGCATAGCAATGATACTTGATAACAGACGGTAAACCTGCATCAGAAAGAACATCACTACTACCAGCATGTACTACTACTATCAAGCATAACATGTGACAATGATATGAGCAAGTAGCACAAGATAACAAGATGCATAGGAACATATCATGAAGGTGAACATGAAACCACGAGCATAATCGAAACAACGACAATAGTAGCAAACAACCAGATAGATAACAAGCAAACTTTTATTAAATATTCAAGTATAAACCATGGCTACTTCATGGCTATCATGCAAGTGGTTGTTGTGGCTTGCCTGGGAGTGACTGAGACTCCGGGAAGAAGTTCTGTGAAGCCGCGGAACGAAACGTCGGACGGTTCTCTCTCAGAGGGGGCTGATTAGAGGCAAGGGCAAAATGGTCATTTTCACTGTGGGACCACCTAGTTAAAATGCTACCAACATAAAGAGCTCGACGATACAAAGAAGTGAGTGTTGGTTTCACCTGGATCGGAGTTATGCTTGAAAAGTTGTGAGGTGTTGAAGCTCAGGGACCTATCCGTGAACAAAACTTCAGCAAACAGGCCCATGGTGGAAAAACTGAAAGCGCCTTCAGGTAGTTTACGATTTTTGAAACAGAAAGCACACTTTGAGCTTAAGTAGAGATAAATATGCTTTCCAACACTGAAAACATATTTTGGCAAAAGGAGGAAATGAAATATGCTTTCGAGCAAAGGAAACACATTTCGAGAAAATGCGCCTCCACTTAACATACCTAGGCCCGGGTGGGGTCAATGCCTAGGTGCTGCCAGGTGGGGTCGGGGAGGAGCGGGGCCCGCCTAGCGCGACGTCTTCTTCCTCCTCACCCTGCCCCCGATCACAACAGAGGAGGGGAGTAGGGAGCAGCGACCGGCGATGACCCGGCTGCCTCCGGCCGTTTCTGGCCGCGGCGAGGGCACCAGCGGCCGTGGCGGAGCTTGCCGCACCTGTCCCTAGCAATAAGAGGCGTAGGGGAGGGCAGGAGTGGCTCGAGCGGCGGAGGCAGAGGAGATGACAGAGGTGGCCGGGTGGTGGTGGTGTCGGCTATGGGGCACTCCGGCAAGGGCCAAACGGGGTGGGGTGGAGCGCTGGGACATGGGGAAGAAGGTGGTGAGGTTAGGGGATCCTGGAGAGCCTCGGGATGGTCGGGTGAAGGGGTGACCGAGAGGAGGAGGCGGCGGCCGAACTTGGAGCTCGCGGCCAGGGGGACTCTAGCGATGAACTGGTGGAGTGGGGAGGCTCGCGAAGGTGAGGGGAGTGCGGTGGAGGTGGCTAGAGGAGGAGAGGAGGCTCGTGGTGCTCGGGAGGGCTTGGACTCCAGCGAACACCAAAAACGAACAGTGAAGAACGACGAGATGTCGCTGCTCCCACTACAAAAAAAAGACACATCCGTGACATTTTGGGCCGAACGAATTTTTTTCTGTCATACATATGACACTTCTATGACGATAATTGTGACAAAACCCGGTATCATCATAGATGTGGTGGGCTCCTACTTCTATGACAAAAAATCATGACAGAAAATGGGCTTTTCGTCCTGGGCGGGCCGGAGACACAGCTGCATGACATTCTTTGGGCCATCCATGATGGAAAAAACCATGGTAGAAGCGAGGGGGAGGAATATTTCAGGGAGTTGCCGGTTACGGTGGGAGGTCGGGGGTCGAGCGATACACGTTTCTCTCATACACGTACGCGCGTGTGTGCGAGGCGTTGGCTCTAACTGAACCCGAGCAAGGCGTTGGACTCTAACTGAACCCAAGCGATTGCACTGCAGGCTACGCGTTACTGAACCCGAGCGATCGATCGATGGCTGTTAACTGAACCCGATGGAGCGATTCCTTCGCTACTGCTGCTAACTGAAGCCGATCGATTGGATGAACAGTGAGCGTTGGGGGGGGGGGTTGGATGAACAGTGAGCGGTGGCGTTGCCTCTGGATGAACAGTACCCCGTGGTGTGGAGGGCTAGATGAACAATAGACGGTGGAGGGGTGGTTGAACAGGACCCCGTGGTGTGGAGGGCTGGATGAACAGTAGACGGTGGAGGGCTGGATGAACAATAGACGGTGGAGGGGTGGTTGAATAGTAGCCGGTGGAGTAGCGCACAGTGGAGGCTGGATGAATAGGAGCCCATGGAGGCTGAGGAGGTCGACGGTAGCCCGTTGAGGCTGGAGGAGGTCGACGGTGGAGATGAACAGTATCCCGTGCAGTCCCGTTTTGCGGTACGCCACACCCCTCCCGATGAACAGGACCCCCGTTTCGACCGTAGCGCTCCAACACAAGTCCGTTTCATCCGTTTTGCGGTACGCCACACCCCTCTCGATGAACAGGACTCCCGTTTCGACCGTAGCGCTCAAACACAAGTCCGTTTCGTCTGTTTTGCGGTACGCCACACCCCTCCCGATCAACGGGACCCCCGTTTCGACCGTAGGAGGTCTGTTTCCTCCATTTTGTGGTACGCCACACCCCTCCCGATCAACAGGACCCCGTTCCGAACGTAGGAGGTCCGTTTCCTCCGTTGTGCGGTACGCGAGGCCGCGTTTCCATCGCCTGTTCCGTCCAAGCCCTCCCAATGAACACGACCACACATTCCGTTCCGACCCAGCCGGTTGGCTCCCCATGAACACGACGACGACGATGTTTCTCTGTTCCGACCCAGCCATGTACGTATGCGCGAGTAGGCGTTCGAGACCCTGTCCGTATGTACATACGTGGCCGTATTTTCTTTCTTGCACCCTCGCCGCTATACATACGTGTACATGCTATGTGCGCGCCTCTACTACGACACGTGCGCGCCTCTACATCCACCCGTATATATGTACGAACACATTCGTGACCAGAATGACAATGCTACATACGCTTCGACCAGGTGGGTCCTGACTGTCAGGCACTTCCTTGCCTGTGAAGATGTAGCTGGTGGGTCCCAACAGTCAGGGGGGCGAATCATTTTTTTTGCTCGGACGCACTTCCTTGCGTGCGAAGATATAGCTGGTGGGTCCCATCGGTCAGGGGGGCGAATCGTTTTTTTTGCCCGGACGCACTTCCTTGCGTGCGAAGGTGTAGCTGGTGGGTCCCAGCAGTCAGGGGGAAACGTTTTTTTCGCGAAATACGGTGGCCCGTCCGGTGGGTCCCCGCTGTCAGGTGGAGGAATAATTATTTTGCGCGTAATAAGGAGGCACTTCCTTGCTGCGGCCGTGGACCCAGCTGTCAGCCTCTCCACGCACAGTACTCTTCCGATGGAAGTCGGTCGTTGACCACATTGACCATGCCGCCCCGAGAGCACCACGGCGGTGGACGACGGCGAGGCCTAGGAAGGGGACGACACGGAGGCAGGGAAGACTCGGCAGTTGTTTCCCACGCGGAGGGGAGTACGACTGTACGAGGGTTTACTGGTTCGTCTGCCGTCGCCGGAGAATAACAGCAGGTGTGGGTGAGTAGAGGGATGGCTAGGCCAGCGATGGGAGTACGGTGGGGCGGTGAGGCCTGCGCGGCAGCACAGCCGGCCGCGGGGAGGAGGGAGCAGGCAGTCCCGCCGGCGCTTGTTTGAGCGGCTGGAGCAGGAAGAGCAGAGATTGAAGAAGCACGACGGCCGTTGGATGGACATCCAACCGTCACTGCTTGTGCGTCAACCTTTTTTTAGGAAAGCCTCAAATCTGTGGAAAACAGCATACAACCCATCTGCCATTATTTCTAATAATTTACAGCCCATTTGCTAATTCTTAAGGTTTTTTTGGAGCCCATATTCTTTTTGTTAGCATTACAGCCCATATTGTGGCCACGGTTAAAAAATTATACGAAATTTTGCATATTTCGGTGCGGTCCGAACTGTTTTTAATCCCGAAATTTCGACTCACATTCAAACTGATTTTAAAAATAAATGTATATCAATATAAAATCCAACAAATTCTCCACGCATAAAAATTATTGTAATTTAAAATCTTGAAATGAAAAAAAATATTTGAAACTAATTGCCGGTTTGATGTGTTTTAAAAATGTACAACCCATTTCTCATTACTGATGGGCCATTTTCTCGGCCAGCCGAATGAAAGCTCTCCTCGTCTTGAAAGATTTGCAGCCCAACAGGCCTGACAAAGCGACTTACTTGGCAAATCACAAAAAAACTGGGTTGTGGCCGTGGACCCAGCTGTCAGCCTCTCCACGTACAGTACTCTTCCGATGGAAGTCGTTCCTTGACCACGTTGACCACGCCGCGCGGAGAGCACCACGGCGGTGGACGACGACGAGGCCTAGGAAGGGGACGACGCGGAGCCGGGGAAGACGCGGCAGTGGAAGCCCGCGCGGAGAGGAGTACGAGGGTTCACTGGTTCGGCTGCGGTGTGAGGCTGCCGTCGCCGCAGGGCCTGGCCAGCGGTGGGAATAGTAGGGGGCGGTGAGGCCTCCGCGGCAGCACAGCCGGCCACGGGAGGCAGGAGCATGCGGCACGACCGGCGCTGCTTTGGGCGGCTGGAGCAAGAAGACCAGAGGTTGAAGAAGCACTACGGCCGTTGGATGGACATCGTACGGTCACTGGAGCTAGAATCGTTCATATTGACTAAGTTGAGAAAGCCCTTCGTCCCCGTCAACTTAGTAGGCCCACAAGACAGCCTCCCACCAAGGTGGGTCCCAGCTAGCCGGGGGAGTATTCATTTTTTGTGCGTAATAAGGAGGCACTTCCGGTGGGTCCGAGCTGACAGCGGGGGGAACGTTTTTTTCGCGAAATACGGTGGCCCGTCCGGTGGGTCCCAGCAGTCAGGGGGAAACGATTTTTTTCGCAAAATACTGGTGGCCCGTCCGGTGGGTCCCCGCTGTCAGGTGGAGGAATAATTATTTTCCGCGTAATAAGGAGGCACTTCCTTGCGGCTGCCGTGGACCCAGCTGTCAGCCTCTCCACGTACAGTACTCTTCCGATGGAAGTCGGTCGTTGACCACATTGACCACGCCGCGCCGAGAGCACCACGGCGGTGGACGACGGCGAGGCCTAGGAAGGGGACGACGCGGAGCCGGGCCACGGGAGGCAGGAGCAGGCGGCACGACCGGCGCTGCTTTGGGCGGCTGGAGCAAGAAGACCAGAGGTTGAAGAAGCACTATGGCCGTTGGATGGACATCATACGGTCACTGGAGTATTGACTAAGTTGACAAAGCCCTCCGTCCCCGTCAACTTAGTAGGCCCACAAGTCAGCCCAACAATATGGTGGGTCCCAGCTAGCAGGGGGTATTCATTTTTTTGGGCGTAATAAGGAGGCACTTCCTTGCGTGCGAAGATATAGCTGGTAGGTCCGACCTGTCAGCGGGGGGAACGTTTTTTTCGCGAAATACAGAGGCCCTTCCTGTGGGTCCTAGCTGTCAGGTGGAGGAATCATTATTTTGCGCGTAATAAGGAGGCATTTCCTTGCGTGCGGCCGTGGACCCAGCTGTCAGCCTCTCCACGTACAGTCCACTTCCGATGGATGTCGTTCATTGACCATGTTGACCAGGCCGCGCCGAGAGCACCAGGGCGGTGGACGACGGCGAGGCCTAGGAAGGGAACGACACGGAGCCAGGGAATACTCGGCAGTTGTTTCCCACGCGGAGGAGTACGAGGGTTTACTGGTTCGTCTGCCGTCGCCGGAGAATAACAACATGTGTGGGTGAGTAGAGGGATGGCTAGGCCAGCGATGGGAGTACGGTGGGGCCGTGAGGCCTGCGCGGCAGCATAGCCGGCCGCGGGAGGAGGGAGCAGGCAGTCCCGCCGGCGCTTGTTTGAGCGGCTGGAGCATGAAGAGCAGAGATTGAAGAAGCACGACAGCCGTTGGATGGACATCCAACAGTCACTGCTCTCGTGTGTTGACTAAGTTGACAGGGCGTTGCGTGTGCGTCAACCTTTTTTTATGAAAGCATACGCGTCAACCTGTAGTAGGCGCACAAGTCAGCCTCAAATCTGTGGAAAACAGCATACAACCCATCTGCCATTATTTCTAATAATGTACAGCCCATTTGCTAATTCTTAAGATTTTTTTGGAGCCCATCTTCTTTTTGTTAGCATTACACCCCATATTGTGGCCACGGTTAAAAAGTATACGAAATTTTGCATATTTCGGTGCGGTCAACTGTTTTTAATCCAGAAATATCGATTCACATTCAAACTATTTTGAAAAATAATTTATATAAATATAAAATCCAAATAATTGTCCACGCATAAAAATCAATGGAATTTAAGATCTTGTAATGAAAAAAATTGAAACTAATTCCCGGTTTGATGTGTTTTAAAAATGTACAGGCCATTTCTGGGCAAACCGAATGAAACTCTCATCGTCTTGAAAGATTTGCAGCCCAGCAGGGCCGATAAAGCAAGTAGGCCTTGTTTGGGTATTTCTTTAAAAAAATAGAACTGGGCTAGCCATTTTCAGCAAGAAAAAAACACAACTGGGCTCATGATGTGGTAAACATAAATAAAACCCTGGCTAGACGGGCCACAGCCCCCGCACAGCCCCGTTGTTACCCTGATCCGTCGCTAAAACTAGTATAAATAACAACTGCTTGTTCCTCAAAAAAAACTGCGCGACTTGCTGGGTCCCTGGTGTCAGCCGCTCGTAGTGTAATTCTCTCGTTTATTGACTACGTTGACAATGGCGTGAGCCCCAGATGTCCAACCATTAGGACTAGGGGAACCATATTTTTGGGCTTGTACTATAGAGGCACTTGCTTGCGTACTGCCATGACGCTGGTGGGTCCCTACTGTCATCCTCTCCACGTACAGTCATCTCCTTGTTCCTCTCGGTTGTTGACGACGTTGACAACGCAAGAGGGCGGCGCACCGCGCACGGCGAGCGAACCAAGGCCGCAAGGCGGAGGACGACGGCGAGGCCTCGGACGGAACGAACAGGAGCCGTTGAAGATGCGCCGGTCCAGTCGCAGGCGGAGGGGAGTACGAGGGTTGACTGGTTCGGGCACGGGTGCGTGTTGGGGCTGACATCGCCGGAGAATAACAGGACGTGTGGGGGAATAGAGGGAGGGACTGGCCAACGTTGGAGGGTACGTACGGTAGGGCGGCGGAGGCGCAGCCAGCCATGGGAGGCGGGAGCAGGCGGAGCCGACGGGGTGGTTTGGTTTGGGCGGCTGGAGGAAGAAGAAGACAAGAGATAGAAGATACACGACAGATGTTGGATGTCAATCCAACGGCTGGTAGGCAGAATCGTTTGTTGACTGGCTAGTAAGTCGACACCACCTTGGATAGGCTATTTCCTCGCGGGTCCCAAATGTCAGAATCCAAATCTGTCACGGTCATGCAGCCTTTCCTATGAAAATTTACAGCCCATTTGATGTGCTAGTTCGAAATAAGTTTGTGGGTGCTGGTGGGGGCTAATCACTTGGCTTCTGTAATGCACAGTGAGCTCAAGCAGCCGGCGTGAGTGATGTTATTTCCCTTGGTTGTGATTTGTTACAATATTTCACTCTAAATTAAACGAATGGCAAGCCATTTGCCTTGTTTCAAAGAAAATATGACAGTCACAGCCGAGTTGAAAAGGGCAGGAACATCTAACTCCAGCTTACAAACTGTACAAAAGCACGAGGGTTGATTGTTCATCAGGTTTACAAAAAAACCAGATTGAAAAGGGCAACAACATCTAACTCCAGCACTGTTTTCGGCAGTCACAGTCAAATGGATCGGTCAGGTCCATAGAATGAACATCCTGGGTCGTAAAATTTACTGGATTATGACCACAATATGTTGTAAATAGAAGCCCGGCACGTTCAGAAGCTCTTTTGCCCACCTGAAACTCCTTTTTTTGCTCTTCGACATACCCATCCGTCAAAACCATGCTGCTGATAAACTTAAGCCTGATGGACAATAGTAACCTCGCATTCAGCAGGAAGAATGTGACAAATCTTGTGTTTGCACGGTTGGCTACATATCGTTCTAGCGTTATTGTCTTCAATCGAATCTCATGAGAAGTGAGAAAATCCCGATGCTTACGAATCCACCGATTGGTTATAACTTTCTTACCCCGTCCTGTTGCCTAAATAGACATGAAGATTGAAAACAGTTAAGGTCTAAAAGAAGAGTGTCGAAAGAGCAACAGCTGAACGGTTAATTCTAGTACACTATATGCGGGCTTCCAATGTGCGTGAAATTATCACCTTTATATACAACTTCTCCAGACATGGAAAGCATTGCAGCAAGCCAATAATCTTGTTCAGATCAAAACTATTCATTTGGATATATAAGATCTTGACAGAATCCAGCACCATTGATAGGCCATCCATGGAGAAACTCTTCATTGAGCATAGAACATAATATTAGTACAAAATGTGTACTCCAAGATGATATATAAATTATGCGCAGAAATTTAAAATGCAGCTTATGGTTACAAGTGTAGATGATAATATAAAGTACCTGAAGAACTGTGGAGCCAAACACCATATTGAAATGAGCACAGAGATCATGTATTACACCCAAGGTCTCCAGTTTAGGCGCAGAGAGGACGGTTATTTGCAACGGTGAATAACTAGAATCAAGGATCAACCTTTGAAGTGAAGGGGCATCTTGGATGATGAGCTGCCTTCCGTCAAAAGAAATTCCAATTCTTACAAGGTTAGGCGACTTTATTTGGAGACAACCGATTCTAACTGTGAAAACAAGCACCAAGCACTCCAGCGCAGGGCAACTGGAGTGGATGATGCTGTGCAATGAGGCCTCCGATATACGAACCCGCACAAGTGAAAGTTTCTTGAGAAATGGGAGTCGAAGGTTTAGTACCAGATTGTCTGGTAGGTAGCACAGCGCAAAGGTGGCGGTGTGGAGAGAGGAGGAAAACCGCGAGATGGACATCGGTGCTGAGGGCACAAGTTCATGGCGTTCGGTATGTGGTATGTGATTTCCAGGGGAATAGTAGAACTCAAGCAGCTGTAGTTCTGTGAATTCAGGGGATTTCAGCCAGGCGTCCACCGTGCAGGGCATGGTATGCTTGCTCAGGTAGCATGACGGGATGCAGAGGCTTTGAACGGAGCCCTGGTGGGAGGAGATGATGGCTCTGGGGATTTCAAAATCATTGAAGAGAGATAGCTGACGACAGTCGAGATTAAGGGGCACGGCGCGCCATAGAGGGCGCCACCGAATTGAGAGGACTTGGGTGCGGCAGCAATCCTTGGTGGGGAGAAGCGAGATGATCTCCCCAAGGACGGCGTCCGGGAGATCGCTGATGCGGTCCACCCGAGATTCTACGGGTTCCTGGGATCCGGTGGGGGCGGGGTCGCCGCTTCTCCCCGCGCTGCCGGGTGCGGGATCTACAACAGGCGTCGCCGCTGGCGGGAGCCTCATCTTCTTGGCGCTGGGGTCAGCCGACTCCATTTTCCTCGAGGGCGTCGCGTCGCGCTCACGGATTTGAGCAGAGTAACGAATGACGAGCCTAGTTGTAGTGCGAGCGAAGAAGAAGGGGAGCTGGGGGTTTTCTGTAGGAGTGAGGAAGAAGGGGAGTTGGGGTTTTCTGTAGGAGTGAGGTGAGGAATTTGGGGGTACGAGTGGAGCGAGCTGACGTGAGGTGGGTGGGAGCGAGGAGGAAGAAGAGCACCCAGGTTTTTGGGGGGGGGGGTGTGCTGGGTGTGGGTAGCGCCTTTTGAATTGATTTTACTATTTACTAGTGTGGATTGGCTGTTTTGTCTTGGGCCCAGAGAAAGAATTACTACTAGTACAGTGGAGACACTCTACAGCTACCCAGAAAAACAATTACTACTAGTACAGTGGAGACACTCTACCGCTTCTGGCTCCTCCTAGGTCATTGAAACGTCTCCCTCTACTGAATGCCCTTATACTTTTGTTCACCGACATGCGGGCCATGCAGCGCGCGGGCCCAAATGCCATCCACCAAATTAGAAGGCAGTATGCAGGCGAAGAGTCACCCCGGTCGTAGCGCGGCAGTAACGAGCCGTCGTATCACAAAACCCCACCTCCCCGCAGTCTAAGTTTGACGGACGAAGCAACCATCATTTCACTCTTCGCTGAATCCCCTTCTCCCTCACCGTCTTCAAGAAAGGCAACACTCGCATCTGCCACTGTTCTTCTCTCCCAACGAAGGGAAGGTAAGCGGATCCGTGATGTTGGTATATTTTCGTTCAGAGAAAAAAAAGAACTTTTGCAAAGCAGTAACCGATCCTCACTCTCTTTTTTGTTTCATTGTCATTGCGATTGTGTTTTCCTTTCAGTGGTCTCCTAGTATTCGTCAGTTTCATGATGGACCAAGGAGAACCAGGCAAAGATCTGCCGATATTGGAGCAGACGCGGGAGGCTGATCCCCACGAGACAGAGAGCTCCAAGAAGATGGAGGCAACCACCGAGCCGACCCCAGATACGCTCACGGCCACTACTGAGATGGTCAACGCCCCGTTTGAGGTTACAGCCCCCGTGGCACTGCAGGAGCAGTTTTCCCCCTTCGAGGATGTGTCCCCCCCCCCCGCTGAGCTGCCCAAGGTGATTTCCTTCTTTGCCGATCTCGATTGTGGTTTTTCATCTAAGTATGTGGTGATTTTTTTAGAAAAGGAAGTATGTGGTGATTAATAATGCAAAATTTTATTAGCTTCGATGCCATGCTATACATAGTGGTTTAAATAACTTGTGTTTCTTATACTGAAAAGTAATTCAGAATTTGTTTCTGTTTCAATTAGAGCCCTGATGCAGACAAGGATTGTGTGGTTGTGCATGTCACTCGCTATGAGGCGGACGACCTGAATATACGCACTGGGAAAACAGAGTTCTTAGGCTGTTGGATCCTGGAAGCCATTTGCGGTTATACCAATGAAGAGTGTATTCCAGCCTCACTGTTGTCAGGCGTGTTGTCCAGGGTGTACTGAAGCACAAGAAGTTCAAAGCTACTCCTTCGTTTGTGAGGCATACTGTTCTTGTCAAGCTTACGCAGGAAGATGACGTGGCATGCCTCCACAAACAAGTTTATCAGTGGCAAGGCCACAAGGTTGTCTTCATGAAGGTTCACAGGATTGAGCTGCTGCGGGACGTCCTCGATGATGTTCATGGCAAGGTCCGTCTTGTGTCCAGCCCAAATTAGATCGAGGCATGAAATAGTTGCCCCAGCTAGTGTTTAATAGTAGTTTGGATTGTGTCTAATTATCCGAACCTTGCCTGTTATCGACCCCTCTGGGGCTAGTACTCTGTTTGAATCCGTCTATGGGAACTGCTGCTACTTTTGTGTGCCCGTGAATCATGTGAGAACCATCGTAATTGTTGCCGAAACAGATGCGTCCTCACTAGTTTTTTCATGAATATGGCATGGTAAGACATAAGTTGTCACGGTTTATCATACGAGCAGTGTGTGTTTTGATGAAATAGAGCACTCGTTCGAGAACCGTGCGCCGACGTATACATAAGTACTTGTAAACACTGTTGGTGCTACCCCACTTGTAAGCAGTTGTGCAAAACACGGCACATTGGCTCAGCTCGCTTCAACACTAGGCTATCGACCAGCTAACAATCAACAATCTGCTGTCTGACATATAAGCAACTATGTATCTTGTTACAGTGGTTCATGCAGTTAATTGAGGCCACAATGTAATAAATTCCAAACGTTCAACGCTAGTCCAGCGCTCATGTGGAACACTCACATTAAACTCGTCTTCATAAAAATCTTGAAAAGCATAAGTTAAGCAGTTTTATACATCTCAATGATTCATAGAACATAACAAACATATACTAGTTCACAGCAAAAGACAAAGTTGTGAGAAGGTTTACAAATCAGGAAAAAACAAGCAAGGCTTCTCTGAGCAAAGGGCCTCCCGGCAGGCTTAAATTTCCTGGAGTTCACTCTGGTTTTTTCTTGTTGCCACCATCCAGGGTTAGGTTCTCTCATTCCAGAATAACCAATTATAATTGTGGTCTCAGCTGGAATGCTGAACTGAACCATGCAGTGTACTGACCAGGTGAAATTCTTGTGCATTCCACTAAATTTAAGCACCGCTATTTGCAGAAATAAGCAGACCACAATGCCTCTTGTCCGCGCACCTGTCCAAAAAACCGCCGTGCAGCCGTGCCAGCTAGTCCTCGGTCCATGGATGAACTGGTAGAAAGTGCATTCCGGACTAGGATGCAGTTGTTTTCGCTCGTCCCTGCACTGCAATCAGGAAGTAAAACGTACGAATCAGCTTCTTTTAGATTGCGTTGGTCATTCTACCTTAGTTACTACCAATGTAGGGATACCTTGAAGACGGGAGGTTAGACGACGGCAACGAGGGATAGCCATCTCATTTTGCGCAGTTGTACTAAAACTGAGGTGTGTGCTTTTGATTGCGCGGATAGAAACGATACGGAGACAGACATCCCGAAACGATATGGAGACAGACATCCCTGTTTGCGCAAATACGAAATACGGTTATTTAAACAGTGACAGATATTACTACTTTCCCCCGTTTCCTCTTAGAACCAAGTCCTAGATTCATGCTACAGCTTTCCCACTTTCTTCCCTGTTTGAACCAACGCTTTGAGTTGACTGTATGAACTAGCTTTACTTCTAATAATAGTAGAAGTCTAGGTGGCTTTGGAACAGCGGACGGAAGTAGAAAAGGATCCACACGAAGGGGGAAGAGCTGGGGCAGTAGAGCAAGGCAGGTTTCGAAGGAATATATACCTGAGGGTCGTCGGCATGTGGCAAAGACGGCGTCGGGAGGCCGCATCTTGGCCACAATACCGCAGGGAGGAAGAAGGGGTCGGAGGCCCTCCCGAGCCGGCGCTCTCTCGGAGAGAACGGCACGGCCGCCGATCGGGACGCGCGGGCAGCCGTTGGTCTCCTCCCTCGCCGCCGACGACAGCGTGAACGATGCACCTACACCCCCTGCCCCGGTCGAGGTTGTCCGGCCGGATTTGTGACCAGCCGTGAGCTGAGAGAGAGAGTGTGGCCACCTATGTCTTGCTTAGATCTGGAGAGCATGAGAGAGTGAACGAGAGGAACCCTAGTAAAGCAAGCGCTAAGGCTCCTGCTTTTATATATAGTGGAGTGATTTTGTTGTACCGGCTTCAAAAAATGCGCTCCTACCTGTACCCGCGAGTGGGTGTGAGAGAACTAGTGCGTGCGTGCACCGCTTCTCTTCGTGAGAGTACAATATATACTATGCCCAAAGAACGTTCGCCGCAAGAGTAATAATATAAGTGTGTGACGTGTGAGCTAAAATAAAATGTGCGCGCCGTCTTTTGTTTTTTAGAAGTTCTGAGGGTAGGGTGTGAAGAGCACATATGTGCGTGACGTCTACCTGCAGATAGACGATGGCTGCCACGTGCGAGTCTGTGAGAGGACTCGGGAGAGTTGTGACTCGTGAGGGTTCGTGTGCGTGAGAGAGAGGGGGCACGTATCAATGCAATGCATGTGTCCGTAAATCATTATCCGACAAACGTTCGCCACAAGCCTTTTCCTGACGAACGCCGTAAGAACCGTTAGATCGGCATCCGACAGTGTCAGTTTTGCCATGTCATTTAACAGAACAGCCACTCCTCCTACACACAAATCTTCCACGTGAGTGTTAGCAACTGCCGTATGCTCCCTCCGTTCCGAAATGCAGTGCATATAGCTTTATTGAAAATTAGAACCTCGCAAACTTTTACCGAGTTTTCGTGTACCAAATTGCACATGTAGAATACCCTGTATATATCATTTCATTCATCTTCGAGAGGTAACTATAAAGATGGGTGAGGAGTCTACAAAGAAAGACCATCGTATCACCCGCAGCAATTTCAACCATCCTTTAGTGTCGAGGAATATCATAGGAACTCTATATGATATGATTTTTATAGGATTTTTTTCCTTTAGAGCCAATTGGTTCATAGGAATAGATTCATATACTCTACATTTCAAAGGAAATAAACATGATATCATTTCTATAGCTTTAGAGCCACTTGGTTCATATGAATGGATTCCTATACTCCCTTAATTTCAAAGGAAAATAAACATTAGCGTATATTCAATAGAAAAGTTCCTATGATATGAACCAAATTACATCTCTTTACTAATCCCTCCTCATAGGAATTGAGATACATGTCATCTCTAGATTCAATAGAAAAGTTCCTATGATGTGAACCAAATGACATCTCTTTTCCAATCCCTACTCATAGGAATTGAGATCCTCCATGTCATCTCTTTCCCTACAACTTCCATGTATACATCTTCTATTCCTAAATAGATAGTACAACCCACTAGTAGCTTTTTTCCAAAACATGCAACTATGGCACAAGAACTATATAGTGTGCCAATAACTTTGAAAGATGGTCGCTGGATGAAGCTAACCCGACAGTGCAGAGATGGGCAAATCCGAGCACTACTGGCCGTTGGATATCATCAACATTCCACCAGATCTGCCACATGTACAATTTAGAAGACTCCATGGTTGAACTTAAGCATAATGCACAAACCTCAAAACACAAGCACTTCTCCTTTGTTCTAGAATCTTCTGTATCATAATTGATTATTTTTTCTAAATGAATTGCCATTATTTGTTTTTTACTTTATGATTTACAATGCACAACCCCATGAATCTTAACATTTTTATAAAACTAATTGATTTTGAATGAGATGAACTATAAGAACTAAACGAACATCTACATCATGCATATATGACTCAAAGCTTTACATGCTATAGTGTGTATTTATTCATAATTTGGTTTCGAAATCTCATGCGTTCAATACATGTGTACCTTACTAGTTTTGAGTAGAGTAGCAAATTTCACGCGGCCCCGGGTATATCAAAATGCAGGGCCCATGCATCATTGCCTTTCGGTCGAACCTACGTCCACAATTTTTTGTACGTGCTATATCTCCACTGGTCCCCGAACCCAAAATGCTGCCTCGTTCCCGTAAAACCAAGCGGCCCACACATATTTAAGGCGTCGACTCGAACCCGTTTACTACGACGTGGCCCCGCACGCCGTAGTACTCCTACAAACCCTACCGCCGCACTCATCATCGGTTTTCTTCAAGAGGACGAGGGAGAAGCCGATTTGTAGTGGAGGCGCTTTCAAAAAAAGGATCTGTAGTGGAGACCCCTACCCTAGGGTGCCCTAGGTAGCTGCCGCACGCATCATTGTTTTCTCTTTTCTTTATGCTCTTGCGCGCTAGAGTGAAATGATGGTTGCTTCGTCCGTCCAGCTTAATGCGGGAAAGGTGGGGCTTTGTGATTTGACCCCTCATCGCTCATTTTCTACTACTGCGGCGCTACGACCGGGGTGCCTCCAATTCCAACCGCTGCTCCGAACTGTAATTTGGTGCATCGCACGTGGAACAAGACGGTGGATGAGCCACATGTCTGCCAAAGGGGTCCTGTTAAGTGTGTCGCCATTTCGTGTGCGGACTGACCCTGCTTGAGTTGCTACGCCAACACGACAGGAGCAGCCTACCACTTGGTTTTGCTCCTTGGTGAATCCCGACTATATTGATCTAAAAAGATACGTGCTGAACTACCCTCTCCGTCTCGGTTTTTTATTTGTAGGCGTCTCGGTTTATAGGGCCTGCACGTAGTTCTAGGTCATCCATTTGACTAACTAAATATGAGTTACTATGTCACAAAAAGTATATCATTGGATTCTTATTGGTTGATATGTGAAGAAACAAGAAACGAGGTAGAAGTTAATGCACCGCGCCTTAGTATTTTGGGATTATTTGGTTTTCGTAAGATGACTTACTCACCTAGACGGAGGGAGTAGTTGTATTTAAAAGTCGAGGGCGGGGCTTTTCCTGCGCGGTAGGCGGGGCAGTTCCGCCTAGTCGGTTCGACAGAGACGCGAGAAGACGAGGGAGTAGGCTGCTGCAAACGTAGGGCTGTGTGATTTGACAGCGAGTTACTGCTGGACAGGTGGGGCCCCGTGATTTGACTTGCCATTATCATTTTAACTGCGATGCTACGATCGGCGTGAGTCTCCCAATTCCTGACCACCTCCATATAGGTGCCTCTCCCAATGCTCCACCGTGTGGTAGTAGAGGCTGGCTCTTGCATGAGAGCCCACTTCTCCACTTTTTCCTTGCCTCTCTTTCCTCCACATATGCAAAAATGCCATGTAAAGCGCACTATTGTACTTACTTGCTCCTACAGGTGCTTAAGCTTGCCACATAGGCATAAAGTATGATGTGGCAAGTTAATCAAGAAGAGAGAGTCTAGTTTGGTGACCCAAGGAAGAAACGGTGCTAAGCGCGTGTACCTATGTGAAAAGACAATTTTGAGTCTATAGCTAATTAAATGAAGCAAACTTAGCAACACCATTTCATTGGAAGAGGTTACTCCTTGGGAAATGCAATAAATACTAGTACTCCCTGTGTCCCATTATATAAGAACATTTTTGACATTACACTAGTGTCAAAAACGTTCTTATATTATCGGATGGAGAGAGTACGAAGAAAGAGATAGAGAGGAGTAAAAAAATACACTTATAGCCAACCTTGTTGTAGTATGAGTGACTAAGTGATGACTATGTATGACATGCCAACATCAGATAGCTTAACGCACCGTGTTAAATCTCCAAGGGCGTGACCGCGCGAGCGACGCGACGGTCGTGTTAGGCACGACCATGATACGGGCTGCTGGCAGCCCTTGGATCTGAGATCAAACGGTCGCATGCTAAGTTGCTGAAATTTTTAAGAATAACCCTCCACGATAGGATATTCACCCATAGGTCTAGAATCACGCCATGCAACCGTTCGATCTCAGATCCAAGGGCTCTCGGAAGCCCGTATGATGGGAGAATGGAAAGCCACTACCCTGCCGTTTGCACGCTGGCAGTTCACTCCTACTCGTCCTCGCACGTCCTTTAATACTACGGCGGTTCGCTCCTACTCGTCCCGTCCATTCACATTACGGTAGTTCCACTAATCCTAACCCTCCTCCCAAATCCATAGCGTCCCAAATCTCCTCGATCGGCGAGTACAAGGTTAGAACCATCACCGGCGATGAGTTTGACGTCATCTACACCCGTATTTCTTTAATAGAATTTAGCACCCCAATTAAGCATGTACTAGCTTTTTTAATAGTACTATATGCATAATTTGGTGGCGAGCGCTCTCTATATGTACCACCTTTTTTTAAAATTTCAATTTTTGCTCCATGGCACAATCCATCGACAGTGGAGTACTACTGTACAAAAGTATACATTTTTTAAAAGGCTAGCGTACTGTTCATCACACACACACACATATATATATATAGCCACTTAAATTCTCAACCTAGAACGACGTGCATGCCATGTAGTAAACCGATCTGGAGGAAGTATAGTAAAAATGAGGTGATTTTACCGAGCGATCGGCGGGGGAGCATGGCCTGTCATGCGGTCCCACGTGTCATGATGTACCAAGGCGATGAGCGTGTCCCTCTTGATGCAGAAGCAATACTAGTACATGGTTTGAGATGATGTCGAACCGAAGTGTGAAATAATTGTTGCTTCGTCCGTCTGGGAAGGTGCGGCATTGTGATTTGACGTCTCATTGCTCATTACTACTACTGGGCTGGTACGAGTGGGGTGTGTCCCCCCTGCTGTTCTGCACTGTTATTTGGTGCTTGACACGTCAACCCGGTTGCTATATGTCCCACATGTCGGCGACAGGAAGTACAGAATTCATGAAAGGGAGCGTCGACGGAGGAGTATACTACAGAATTCATGAAAGGGAGCGACTTACTTTTGGAAAAATCTGTTTTTACGGAGTATGTACCCACTAGGGTTTATAGGGCTCATCAAAAAACATTCGCTTTTCTGTTTGATAAGTCTCAATTCTACTATACTAGTAGTAGTACCATTACATGTTGGATATCGAGGTGCGTTATATCACCCGATGCAAGCAGTGTCAAGAGGAAACTAACCAATGCATGTACAAGTTCATGGAAATTTAGTGGTCATTCATGCATTTGTTCTAATTAATGCCTCGGTAAACATAACTTCTTGAGAAAAACGAGCGTACTGTGCAAACTACAAAATTAATTCGACCACTCACCGTCTACCTTGGTTGGAGAGATTTTGAAATTGAGCCATAAACTGGAAAGGCTCGATTACTATTTGTGGCCTTGTATAGATGCAAAATGTATTTTTTTAGTGGCCTTGTATAAGTAAATGGAGGGAGTACTAACCAAAGTACATACGTAGTAGGGACGAGGAGTAAACGGAGGGAATAGTAAAATTTTCTCCTCGTGCTGCCAGCCACCGCGCGCGTGGGCGAGAGAGTGGGCGTAAAGGCGTACAATAGTAGTGAGCTTCACCTCATCCTGCGAGCCACCACGCCCGTGGGCTGGGGAGACGGCGTACTAAGCAAGTTTCTCCTTGTTCTGCGAGTTGACGGGACACATCAAAAGTACTCCAGTGTATAAAGCCTTGCCTCTAAGGTAGGCCCCACATGGTTTGCCTCTTTTTTTAATTTAACATAGCGTGTCAAGTCGCAATTTGTTTGTTCACCCGTGGTAGACGATCCTCCCTCCACCAAGTGGACAACCAATACACGTGCCAAATTACCACGTGGGCTGCCTTTTTTGTACAAAAATGAGCTCCACCGTGTACCCGCGCGGGTGTGGTTGGGAAAGAGACGGGAGTACGTGCGCCGTGCGTGCACCTCTTCTCTTCATGCACGTCCCCCACCTACGTGAGTGTGTGTGAGAGAGATACAAACCTAGACATAATGCGCCGTCCATCCCCATGCCTCCGCCAGTCCGACCACCAGTCACCACCACGGCACCATGCCCCACTCCTCCTCATCTTATCTCTCATATTTCTCCCTCCATTTTTATATACAAGGGGCCGCTATCAAAATTACAATTTGCAGATATACAAGGCCACTAACACTAATCGATGCAATATTAATGGTGTTTGCCTTGTGGTACTAGCAAAGGAGGACATTAGTTATCCCTTGCATGCATGCGGGAGTTTGTAAAAAAATGCATCTTGATGTTCCATGCAATGCACGAGCATCTTGCTAGTCCATGAAAACAACACATGGCAAAATTCCACGGCGAACGAGGGATTTGAATCTGTTGGGAGGGGCTGTTTGGATCTTGCCCGGGGTAGCCAAAATATTGGCGACCCTTTTGTCCACCGGTGCCTTTGCCACCGATGAACGAGGAATGGCTCGGGTGCTCATGCTGTCATGCATCCTCCAGCGTGCACGTTGGAGACGAGCTCGCACGAGCTGTGTGTTTTTGTCCCACAATGCCGCCCGAGCCGCTCGCAGACCAATCGGCGACCCGCAAATTATGCAATCCAACCGTAGCTGCACACATTATGACAACAACTCAACCAACCGGACGAAATTCACGCAAACACGTAGACAAACTGATATTTCATATAAACAACGACGGAAATCATATAAAATACCGGATTTTCACACAAACATGACGGATTTCATTACATTCAAATGAACTACGCGGTGCTAGTTCTGGACAGCACAGGTATATAATACCTGGCGTAATGGTCGCCCGCCGATCAATTTGTGTTCCTCATGTCCGGCAGCACGATCACCGGACTGCCGGGAGCCCCGGAGGTATATGCTTCAGCGCAAAGGACGACTCGCTTCCCCACTGCCCAACTGATATCATTGGCTAGTGCCAAAGATGATGGTGGCCGGCACCGGTTCAAGTTCATCACCGGAAACTACTTCGCCATGGCCGGCACCGGCTCGAGTTCATCCTAACATTCCCCTCTTCCGTGGAGCCCATGCAGGGTCGACGAAGGTCCTCGCAACAAAAGGATCCGGCAAGACACCTGCTGTGTACGCCGGCGTCGCCTCCGCGGTGGCCTTCATGGAACCCAAGTGGCGGCGGCCTCCCGTGTTCTACTTCTCCTTGATTATGGCGGCGGACGCGGAGGCACTGGCCACCGACTCCTCGCTCTCCGTGCACCCGGCTTCTGTCGCTGCTTGCATGGCGTGGCCGCCGGCATGGGAGTCTCAGCCACAAAAACGGGAGACGCGGTACGAGGCGGCGGCATGGACGGCAGCAACGACGCCCGTGTGCTTCTCCTCATCGAGCTGGCCTGGAGCGGCGAGTTGCTGAACCGCGCACCGGCTTGGGGCAGCAACTGGCTCTGTGGGGCAAGGGGAGGGAGGTGGATCAGCGAGCTGCATAGCTCGTATCCGACGGGCTACCCAGCCGGCTTGGATGCGGAATAACTACTCTTCGTAAGCCATTGTAAGAGTGGACAAAATGGTGGAGGAGATAGGGGAGCGGCGGAGGTGTGCGATTCTTGGCCGGCGTTTGACCTCGTTTAAATAGGAGATTAAATAGACGGCGGACGGGAGGAGCTTGGCCGGCGTTGCGTTTAACACCGGCCTGGTCATGAACGGACGTGTGTCTAGAGTGGGTTTCTCGGCTTCCACACGGGCAGGATTCATGGAGGCGTTTCAATGCGGCACGGAGGCGTGTTCAGCCAGGCATGCCACGAGTGGCGACCTCGACTCTGACCTAGGACACCGCGCCATTCTTCAACTGATGTGTGGGCTCTTTGGGTGCATGGCCTGCATGTCAGTGACCCAACGCAGGCAGCGCACAGCAGAGGAACCTTTGGTGGGCTAGGGTGGTCAGAAGCGGGCATTTCATAAACCGATGATTGTTCATTGAGTGTGACGTCATCTTTTTCATGTAGTTAAGCCTACTATGTTGATAGCCCGTTCGATACGTTGTGATTCATAAAGACCGATGCAAACATCAATGTTCTGCTTATCACAGATAAGATTGATTAATACCCGTAACAATCCATGTCCTTAACAAAGGGTGCATGCACGTATAGGTTGAGCGTGTGTCTTGCGTCGTGTGCTGTGTGCATGCAGGCGTGCGAGTGTTGCGTGCATGCAAGGGTGTGTTTCAGTGTTGCATGCATGGGTGCGTACGTGTGTGTGTTCGTGAGTGCATGTGTGCGTGTCAGTGTTGCACGCCAGCATGCGTTTGTGTGTACGTTATGTGTACGTGTTAGTGTTGCACGCCTATATGCGTGCATGTTTTGCGTGCGTGCATGTGTACGTGCGGGGTGAGGCTACACGTCAGCCGACTGACTTTTTCATCTCTGGTCATTAGATTTTCCAGCCGTTGGATACGAAATCAAGGGCCTCTAGTTTATCATCAAACTCCAACCCCCCCTGAGCCGCCAGCCACCACCGGCCGAACCGCCCGCTCCCTCCGCGCGCGGCTGGCCCTCCATCCCCGAAACCACTCCCCACCGCCGGTACGCTGCCGCACCGGCCATCCCTCTAGCCCCCCCTCCCCCCCAACGCCGAGCTTTTTCTCCGGGGATCCCCACCCCACCGCCCAATTAACGCCCCCCAACCGCCGGTGACTGCCAACCATAGGTCTCACGACTTTGAATACCCATCGACCACTAGTTTATTACCATTTCTGTCCTTCATATACGGGCTGACGGGTGGGCCCTATGGTAATGTGCGCTGCTGAATGTGGACCGTTTGACTGGTCAATTGATCGTGTTATCAACAAATTACGGAGCTGTATGGTGAGCCAGTGACCGTATGATCACCCTAAAATGTACTCCTATTTTATTAACACAGTACAGACTCAAACTACCATTTCTTTCTTTCATATACGGGCTGACAGGTGGGCCCCACGGTTAAGCGCCCCAATGGTGCAACACTAGTTGTGTCGTTTGACTGGTCAATTGATTGTGTCATCAACAAAATACAGAGTTGTACGGGTGAACCATTGACAGTATAATCATGACATGTATTTGTTTAACATGGTACAGACGCAAGGGCTCATATATACGCACAAGCACTCACCGCTATAGGCGCACACACGCGAACCCTACCCCTATGAGCACCTTCGAGAGAGTGGGCCAACATATATGATCTTGAGATTTTACAAAGTCACCATAGGTGTCTCGTAGTCGAGTGGAACGTCTCCTCCCACTGAACGTACATCACCGGAAAATACTGAAATTAACACAAGATAAATGCGAGCACCGGGACTTTAACATTGGTGGGCTCGAGAAACCACTATCCTCTAACCATCCAACCACATGTTGGTTAGCACGACAAAATGTATGTGGTGACCATGATGAGCTTATTCTGAAGTCCAGTGACCATATCGTGCTTTCGCTTCAAATACAATGATCGTAAGTGTCGTCAACAAAATATGGAGCACGCATCAAATGCAAAGTCCGTCAGTGTCATCAACAAAATATGGAGACGTATCGTGACCTAGATATCGTTGTACTATTGTATATGCTTATTTTCTTAGTGGCCGATTGCGTGTGTGGTGTGGTGGGCACATCATTTCTAGTTGTGGTGGGTCAACATGAAGACTCATGGGTTGGTTCCATCCTGCGCCACATATAGGTTGGACCGAGATGTGTTATACGGAGACCCATGTGGAGGTCTCGGCGTACAACACGAAGCTACCAGAGTCGCGGAGGACTCTATCCCCACTGGTGATAAGACGACTATATATGATGTGTAACCCTAGGCCCTTAGTATGTTATACAAGCTTGGGGGCTAGTTCGTTGATAGTATACACACACGCACAATGTCTGGTATTCATGTGTACTTTGTACATACCCCTATCACTAATATATAGTACCAGGAGTAGGCTCTTTCTTCAACTGCAAGGGTCCGATCCGAACTAGGGTAAAACTTTGCGTCGTATTACCATCCAGCCTAACAGCCAAGGATATCCTACCGAATGATATGATGAAATCATATCTGCCAACTACTATTAGAGAGGTGTGTCGGGGGGGGGGCAATGTGTGCGAGAGAGGCCTAAAGATAATGTGCATGTAGGAGACACGTAGGCACATATATGTGCGTATAGAGGGCTAGTAGAGACTGTGCATCTGTATATATGCATGTGAGAGAAATAGTGTTTTCCAACTGAGATTAGTGAAAAGAATGGTACATAGTAGTCAGAAAGAGAGAGAGAAACAGAGAGAGCATGTGCGTGAGACACCCCGACACCCTGAGAGAGATTGTGAGCATGTGTGAAAGAGAAATGCCGATGCATATGAAGTGTGTGCACTTATGCGTTAGATGGAGAGATATATAACGCGTTTGTGAGAACGGGGCGAGGCAAAGTGCATCTACGTGTAAAAGGCGGTTCTATGCATTAAATTAAAAATATAAATGTCATTATTATATTTGGATGAGATCATGAATTTTGCAAATTTCCGTATGGACGAAAATCAGTCTATCAGACACCCATACTCTATTGAATTCTAGCATGTGCATGTGTTTATTTCATATTATCAATCCATAGAGTGAGAGCGGTTTGAAATACAGGCAATGGATGCTTTTGCAATTCATATATAAACATTAATTAGTGCACTCCATGTTGTTAGTGTGAAGCACTTTATACATTTGTCACTTGCATGGATACATTCCAGATTGCTAGCTACGAAATAAAATACATGTCGAATTCAACATAAAGGGGGTTTCGAAGATTCGAATTCATAGGAAGTGCATTCATCTATTTGAACCCGAGATAATGGCATTTGTAAATCAGATGTAAAAGGGGGCATCAATCTTTGTTGTGAGTTTGAACATGCTATATATATTCATAAGCATATCTAACTTTTTTTTGCAACCAAGGAGATTATACCTGGAACCATGCATGCCTGAGGTAAGTTGCATATTTTCTAATATATACTCGTGTACAATGTATATTAAAATGTACCCCTCAATTCTAAAATAATCGTAGCTTTAGGATTTTCAAGAGTAAAGATTTGTGAAGTTTGACAAATCCTGAAAGTTCAATTCAAGAGAACCAAAAACATTAATGCTTCTGCTCCCAAATATTGAACGAAGCTCCAAATAGGCCCATGGTCACCCAAAACCACGCGAGACTAATGTTTTGGTGGTAGGAAATTACTGTCCTGACTCTGGCTTGTGTAGCCTATCGGCCCGATGTCCAAAGGTCTAAACCGGGGTAGGTTTGTAACTTCACCAAGACGCCAGTCTCAACCGCGTTCGAGAAGCATTCATACGCCGTGGGCGCCTAAACACCCATGCGCTCGGCCTAAATCTATCCCGCCCACATTTGGGACACCTGACATGACTGTCCTACCCCCAACCCGCAATATGTCCAAAATTTTAGACGGGGGCAAAGTTTGTAACTTTCCCCATATTTCAAACAAGCGCGTCTCAAACTGAAACATTGTTCCCCCTTAGTTCCCCGCGTCCCTCCGTTTCCCCATTGAGGGAGTCCTGGATTAGGGGGTGTCCGGATGGCCGGACTATGACCTTTGGCCGGACTCCCGGAATATGAAGATACAAGATTGAAGACTCCGTCCCGTGTCCGGATGGGACTTTCCTTGGCATGGAAGGCAAGCTTGGCGATACGATATGAAAATCTCCTCCCATTGTAACCGACTCTGTGTAACCCTAGCCCTCTCCGGTGTCTATATAAACCGGAGAGTTTTAGTCCATAGGACGAACAACAATCATACCATAGGCTAGCTTCTAGGGTTTAGCCTCTATGATCTCGTGGTAGATCAACTCTTGTAATACCCATACCATCAATATTAATCAAGCAGGAGTAGGGTTTTACCTCCACCGAGAGGGCCCGAACCTGGGTAAAAACATCGTGTCCCTTGTCTCCTGTTACCATCCGCCTAGACGCACAGTTCGGGACCCCCTACCCGAGATCCGCCGATTTTGACACCGACATTGGTGCTTTCATTGAGAGTTCCTCTGTGTCGTCACCTTTAGGCCCGATGGCTTCTTTGATCATCAACCACGACGCGGTCCAGGGCAAGACTTTTCTTCCTGGACAGATCTTCGTATTCGGCGGCTTCGCACTGCGGGCCAACTCGCTTGGCCATCTGGAGCAGATCGAAAGCTACGCCCCTGACCATCAGGTCAGGTTTGGAAGCTTAAACTACACGGCCGACATTCGCGGGGACTTGATCTTCGGGGATTCGAGCCACGGCCGAGCACGCCGCACTATCTCGATGGGCATGATCTAGCTCTGCTGCTGGACAGCTCCCAGAGTGCCGCTCAGGAGTCCACTCCGACCATTAGTTCGGAGCCGACTGCGCTAACCAGGGACGGACGGTTGGACGCCGCCCTAGGAGCCGCAATCTCTACGGCGATAGAGCCGAATACCAGCCTAGTCCTTTGCAAGGCCCGTGACTCCAAGGTGCCGGACTCTGTTCCAGACTCCAATCTTCCGCACCCCTTCCGATCGAACCCGATTGGGCTCCGATCATGGAGCACTCGCCCTTTGGCGATATCCTGAATTCACTAAAGTCTCTCTCTTTGTCAGGAGAGCCCTGGCCGAACTACGGTCAACATGGTTGGGATACGGACGACGAAGAAATTCGAGGCCCACCCACCACCCACTTCGTAGCCACTGTCGACGATTTAACCGACATGCTCGACTTCGACTCCAAAGACATCGACGGTATGGACGCCGATGAAGGAGACGACCAAGAACCACCACCTATAGGGAACTGGAAAGCCACCTTGTCATATGACATATACATGTTGGACACCCCCAAAGCAGGGGATGGCGAGGAAAAAACGGAGGATGACCCCTCCAAGAAGCAACCCAAGCGCCGACGTCAGTGGCGCCGCTCTAAATCCTGCCAAAGCAAGAACGGCGAATCCGGCACCGGAGATAACAACACGCCGGACAATGCTGAAGATAACCCCCTCCAGCAGGATTCAGTGCAGGAGGACGGAAGAGCCAGCCCTCATGAGAGAGCGGCCGACAGAGAGGTTGAGGACGACAACTATATGCCTCCCTCCAAAGACGAGGCAAGCCTCGACGATGACGAATTCGTCGTGCCAGAGGATCCCGTCGAACAAGAGCGTTTCAAACGCAGGCTTACGGCCACGGCACGCAGCCTCAAGAAAAAACAGCAGCAGCTTAGAGTTGACCAAGACATGCTAGCCGACAGATGGACCGAAGTCCTAGCGGTCGAAGAGTATAAACTCGAGCGCCCCTCCAAGAGCTACCCAAAGCGCAGGCTGCTACCCCAACTTGACGAGGAAGCAACTAAACCTACATCACCAGCGTACGATGCGCCCGATCAGCCACCCCATGGCCGCGACAGAGAGGCCTTCAGGCCCTCGACCCAAGCCGCACCCCAGCACCGCTTAAAACATGCCAGAGTACGGGGAGACGCAACAGGCCTACAAGACATATTGGAGAACAAGGCAAGGCAAGCAAGATCGATCTACGGATCGCATGGGCGCCCCGCATCACGTGATGATAACCGTCACACCGGATATGATAAATACGGCCAGGCTGAATACAACAGACCAAGCTCATCCGAGCTGCGCCGCGATATAGCCCAGTACAGGGGCGCCGCACACCCACTATGCTTCATAGATGAAGTAATGGATCATCAAATCCCCGAGGGTTTTAAGCCCGTAAACATTGAATCATACGATGACACAACTGATCCCGCGGTATGGATCGAGGATTATCTCCTTCATATCCACATGGCCCGCGGTGATGATCTACACGCCATCAAATACCTCCCGCTCAAGCTTAAAGGACCAGCGTGACATTGGCTTAACAGCCTGCCAGCAGAGTCAATTAGTTGCTGGGAGGACCTGGAATCCGCATTCCTTGACAACTTCCAGGGCACTTATGTGCGACCACCAGACGCCAATGACCCAAGCCACATAATCCAGCAGCCCGAAGAATCGGCCAGACAATTCTGTACACGGTTCCTAACCAAGAAAAATCAAATAGTCGACTGTCTGGATGCCGAGGCCCTTGCAGCCCTCGGCGCAATATCCGAGACGAATGGCTCGCCCGGCACCTGGGACAGGAAAAGCCGAAATCTATGGCAGCCCTTACGACACTCATGACCCGCTTCTGCGCGGGCGAAGACAGCTGGCTAGCTCATAGCAATAACATAACCAAGAGCCCTGGTAATTCGGATACCAAGGACAACAATGGCAGGTCACGTCGCAACAAGCACAAGCGTCGCATTAACAGCGACAATACCGAGGATACGGCAGTCAACGCTAGATTCAGAGGCTCTAAACCTGGTCAGCGGAAGAAGCCATTCAAAAGAAACCCTCCGGGCCCATCCAACTTAGACCGGATACTCGACCGCTCGTGCTAGATACACGGCACCCCCGAACAACCAGCCAACCACACCAACAGGGATTGTTGGGTGTTCAAGCAGGCAGGCAAGCTAAGTGCCGAAACCAGAGACAAGGGGCTGCATAGCAATGACGAGGAGGAGCCCCGGCCGCCGAACAACAGAGGACAGATGGGATTCCCCCCGCAAGTGCGGACGGTGAACATGATATACGCAACCCACATCCCCAAGAGGGAGCGAAAGCGTGCTCTCAAGGACGTTTGTGCGTTGGAGCCAGTCGCCCCAAAGTTCAACCCATGCTCCTCCTGCCCGATCACATTTGATCGAAGGGACCACCCCACTAGCATCCGTCACGGCGGATTCGCCGCATTGGTCCTAGACCCAATCATTGACGGATTTCACCTCACCAGAGTCCTCATGGATGGCGGCAGCAGCCTGAACCTTCTTTATCATGATACAGTGCGAAAAATGGGTATAGATCCCTCAAGGATCAAACCCACAAAGACAACCTTTAAAGGTGTCATACCAGGTGTAGAAGCCAGCTGTACAGGCTCAGTTACACTCGAAGTGGTCTTCGGATCCCCGGATAATTTCCGAAGCAAAGAGTTAATCTTCGACATAGTCCCATTCCGCAGTGGCTATCACGCCCTGCTCGGACAAACCGCATTTGCAAAGTTGAATGCGGTGCCGCACTACACATATCTCAAGCTCAAGATGCCAGGCCCTCGCAGAGTCATCACGGTAAATGGAAACATCGAACACTCTCTCCAAATAGGGGAGCACATAGCGGCCCTGGCGGCGGAAGTACAGAGCAGCCTCTCAAGGCAGCTCTCCAATCCGGGTATCAAACGTCCAGACAATGCCAAGCGCGCCTGAAGCAACCTACAACAGAGACAGCTGGCATGATCCGAGCAAGCATAGTAGTGCGGCCCCAACCCCAGCCCTCATCAGATGGTGCTATCGGTACCACGCGTACATAATTACGCTTTGAAAATACCATGGTCATAAGGGAAGGGGCACAACTACGGCACGCCCAGAATGTGGCTCAACCGCACTTAGGGGTTCCCTATTCGGCCGTTTTCCTTTTTTTATATATACTTTCAGGACCCAACTACACAGAAGGCCTGTCCGGCAATACACTCGCCGAACACACGATGCAACAGCCAGGGTGAGGACAAGCCGCGTCGAATGTCCAGGTGGCCTCTATAACGAGTTCAATACCTGTTTTTACTTACAAAACCCGCAGCTTGCTCCTGGAGGGGGACATGTAAAATAATCCCATCTCTTGCTTATCGCACTATTTGTATCGTTCTGCTTTCATAGCAGCCCCTTAATAATAAACAATACATAGCTTCTATCTATTATTGTATTCCTTTTTTATATATATGTTCAGTCATAAGATTATGTAGCCGTACACTTTGGTACGACCAATACACCAGGGGCTTAAGCACCCCATAACATGGTGTGAGAAGACGGAACACTCTCATGAGTGCAGCACCCCGAACTTATAGCACTATATGCATCGG
Source organism: Triticum aestivum (assembly GCF_018294505.1). NCBI lineage: Eukaryota > Viridiplantae > Streptophyta > Magnoliopsida > Poales > Poaceae > Triticum > Triticum aestivum. The sequence goes on from NC_057810.1 coordinate 499,898,288, forward strand.
CTCCGAATCATGTCTTTGGTCAATAGTTGGGTTTGCCCGACTCCCATGTTTTGGTACCTTATGTTCCGCATTGTTGGCTAAGGTAGCGCTGGGAGAACTACTGTGATTGTGCCCCAGTTGAGCTGGGTTAACACCTCAGTAGAGAAAGCTAAAAATGACTGTCATGATAGTGCGAGAGACCAGTCGCTGTTCGCGAGGTTTTTCGAGTCCTTAAATACTTATGCCACTTAGAGCGAGGAACCGGACTTATCCGGCCTAGGCGTGGATAGCGCCCCAAACTCGGTCTTCTGAATACTAGGGGCTTCGCCGAAATTTAAAATTATAGAATTCTATGGCTAAGTGAGAGTGATAAAGCATTATAAGTCCGACGGCCTGGTTCGTTGTGCTGAGCGCCTCCCTGGATGGACCCAAGAATGGGAACAAGAGCGCTCAGGTTTATCCCGAACACCCCAGCACTCGTGGCATGGGGGTCGAAGGCGATGATTTGCACCTCTCAGATTTGATAAACGGCCGCACAGAAGGTAATATTTTAAATTAACAAGCGTTGCTTAACGCATATGAACAAAGTTTTCAGCGTACAGGATAACAAATGCGAGCCTACTCAAAAATTACATCTTTGGAGCATTCGTCCGCTATATGGCGAGCACCCTTCAGGACACCCTTATAATACATCTCGGGCGTGCGATACTCCTTGCCCGGCGGTGGCGTGTCCGTCAAAAGCTTCTCAGCGTCCAGCTTGCCCCAGTGCACTTTAGCACGGGCAAGCGCCCGACGAGCACCTTCGATGCAGACGAAGCGCTTGACGACCTCAATCCACGGACACGCGTCCACCAGCCGCCGCACCAGACCGAAGTAGCTCCCAGGCATGGCTTCTCCAGGCCACAGCCGAGCTATGAGGCCCTGCATGGCCTGTTCGGCCACCTTGTGGAGCTCGACCAGCTGCTTCAGCTGGTCGCTCAGGGGCACCGCCTCAGCATACTGAGACCAGAACACTTTTTCCGTCGAGCTCCCCTCTTCGGCTCGGAGTATGCGGCGGCATCAGACACACTACGGGGCAGATCGGTGAACGCTCCTGGAGAGCTCCGGATTCGGGTAAGTAGCAGATAATTAACTTTTATATTCTTGCTTTGCGTAAAGAATGCCTTACCCGCCGCTATTTTCTTCATCGCCTTGATCTCCTGGAGGTCCTTCTGGGCTTCGGCCTTAGCGTTTTTGGCACTCTCAAGAGCCAAGGCGAGCTCGGACTCTCGAGTCTTCGAGTCACGCTCCAAACTCTCGTGTTTTTCCACGAGAGCCTGGAGCTCTTGCCGCACCTCCGCCACCCGCGCCTCCTGTTTCTCTCACTCGGCGTGCTCCAGGGCCGCACTGTTTTCGGCCTTGGAGACCGCCTCCTACAGGTTCGCCACCTCGGCCGTGGCCCCTGCAACATTTAAGTTGGTCCTGTCATTATTTGCAACCAAGTATTTCTATATACATTTACATGCGGTATCACATACCCTCCTTGTCCTCGAGCTGCTTCTTGGCACGGCCGAGCTCGTTCTCGGACCGCTCGAGGCTTCCCTTCAATGCATTGACCTCCGCAGTCAGTGCGGCAGAGGTCAGCAGCGCAGCCTGCATTCCCATATTGACATATTTTTATTAGACTCCTGCGTATATCTTTTTAGATCCTCAGCTCGGCTTTTCTTTCCGAACACCGAACCGAGCATCAGGGGCTACTGTCTATGCGGTAACATTTTTATATGTTTTGAACACATACCTTAAAGCATGTTAACATACTTGTACAGGCTTCTGTCAGCCCGCTCTTGGCGGACTGAACCTTTTGAATCACCGCACTCATAATAGTGCGGTGTTCCTCGTCGATGGAGGCGCCGTTAAGCGCCACCAGCAAATTGTCCGGCGCCTCCGGATGGATGGAGGTCACCAGCGGCGTAGGCTTGCCCTTCTTATGAAGGCGCCGCCTGTCGGACTCTGGAACCCCTGGTGGTTCCAGAGCAGTGTCCGGCCCGGGGCCGGACTTAGACCCCTCCGGGGCTTTACCCCCTTTGGGCCTAGAATCCGGGAGGTCGCCTTGAGGCGCCTCCAGGACCACCTCCTCCTGGTTCGGTCCCCTTCGGGACCCCACCTCGGCATCATCCGCAGGGAGAGGGGAGGAGGCCGTCGGAAGTGAAGCGTTGTTCACATCCGACGAATTCAGGGAGCCGCTCGACGAATCGCCGAGCTGACCTCTGGGCGGACTACATGATTAAAATTCGATGTTAGACATTACCAAATAATAGAGGAGCGCCATGAGTCATTCGGGGTAACCGGACACTTACGATTTTGCCAGGGGCTTGACCCTGGATGGCCATTCCTCCCCGCCGTCTTCGGCATCGGAGGTGTAGTCCGGCAGAAGGGTCTTCCCCTTCTTGGACCCTTCGGCCTCCCCAGTTGGGGCGGCCTTCCTTTTCTTTCCTCCCCCCGTTGGAGGGGGAGAGGCTTCTTCTTCTTCTTCTTCTTCCTCCTCCTCGTCTTTCGAGGCAGAGGGTGCGTCGGGGTTGCCAGGCGATGAATCCGACACCACCAGGCGCCGGGAGCTCTTTCAAGTCCCCGTGGCCTTCTTCTTGGCCTTCTTCTCCGGCACCACGTGAGGTGTTGGAACCAGTAGCCCCGTCAATCGGGCGTCCGCTGGATCTTCTGGTAAGGGAGCCGAACAGCTAACCTGTCCGGACTTCTTCAGCCAGTCCTGTCAAAGGTGGGGGAGTTTAGATCCCGCATAGAGTCAGACTATGAAAGAAAAAAGTCCCGTAAAGGATAGAATAACTTACCTCATTGGCCCGACGCCTCAAGCCGAATCCATGATCTTCGATAGCTGATGCGGGGGCCTCGGCGCCCTTAAATAGCACCTTCCAGGCATCTTCGTACGTAGTATCAAAGAGCCTGCTCAAGGCTTGGTGCTATGCCGGGTCGAACTCCCACAATTTGAAGGCCCGTTGTTGGCATGGGAGGACCCGGCGGATAAGCATGACCTGGACTACGTTGACGAGCTTGAGGTTCTTGCTGACCAGCTTTTTGACGCAGGTTTGGAGTCCGGCCAGCTCTTCTGAATCTCCCCACGTTAAGCCCGTCTCTTTCCAGGAGGTGAGCCGTGTGGGAAAGCCAGATCGGAATTCGGGGGCCGCTTCCCATTTGGGGTCGCGTGGCTCGGTGATGTAGAACCACCCCGATTGCCATCCTTTTATTGTCTCCATGAAGGAGCCCTCGAGCCATAGGACGTTGGCCATCCGGCCCACCATGGCACCTCCGCACTCCGCTTGGCGGCCGCTCACCACTTTTGGCTTGACATTAAAAGTCTTTAGCCATAGGCCAAAGTGGGGCTGGATGTAGAGGAAGGCCTCACACACAATGATGAACGCCGAGATGTTGAGGATAAAGTTCGGGGCCAGATCGTGAAAATCCAGGCCGTAATAGAACATGAGCCCCCGGACGAACGGGTGAAGAGGAAAACCCAGTCCGCGGAGGAAATGAGGGAGAAAGACAACCCTCTCGTGAGGCCTGGGGGTAGGGATGAGTTGCCCCGCATCTAGAAGCCGGTGTGCGATGTCGTCAGACAAGTATCCGGCCGTCCTCAACTTTTTGATTTGCCCCTCCATGATGGAGGAGGCCATCCATCTACCTCCCGCTCCAGACATGATTGGAGTAGGTTGAGGTGGGAAGTGCGGGCTTGGGCGTTGGAGCTCAAGCGCGCAGGGACGAATAAGCAAAGGAGGAAGAAGGCGTGAACAGAAAGGGTGGATTCTTATCCCCTCAATGGGCGGCCAAAAATACGAGCCCCCACCGGCCTAATAAAACTCGCTCATCTCCCAAGCGCCACGGTTAATGGCGCGGTTGGGTTACCCACGCCCGTATTGATGAGAATCCCGGAATAAGGGGACACGATCTCTTCTTTGACAAGACGTGCCAAGGAAACCGCCTCGCTGAATGCGCTGAGGTGGAATGGTAAAATGAATAAAAGCCTGGCCGTGGCATGAGGTCACGCTACGGAATACGTCAGCAGATTAGATTAGTGCAAATGTTATTCTCTCTATGGTGGCATGTGGAACTTATTTTGCAGAGTCGGACACTATCCTGGTGCTCAACATCTTCTATGAAGTATTCGGAGGAGGAACCCGCCTTGCAATGCTGAAGACAACTTGTGCGCTGGACTCGTCGTCATTGAAGCCTGGTTCAGGGGCTACTGAGGGAGTCCTGGATTAGGGGGTGTCCGGATGGCCGAACTATGACCTTTCGCCGGACTCCCGGACTATGAAGATACAAGATTGAAGACTCCGTCCCGTGTCCGGATGGGACTTTCCTTGGCGTGGAAGGCAAGCTTGGCGATACGATACGAAGATCTCCTCCCATTGTAACCGAATCTGTGTAACCCTAGCCCTCTCCGGTGTCTATATAAACCGGAGAGTTTTAGTCCGTAGGATGAACAACAATCATACCATAGGCTAGCTTCTAGGGTTTAGCCTCTCCGATCTCGTGGTAGATCAACTCTTGTAATACCCATACCATCAATATTAATCAAGCAGGAGTAGAGTTTTACCTCCACCGAGAGGACCCGAACCTGGGTAAAAACATCGTGTCCCTTGTCTCCTGTTACCATCCGCCTAGACGCACAGTTCGGGACCCCCTACCCGAGATCCGCCGGTTTTGACACCGACACCCATTGATACTCCATGGGCGCGAAAATGCCCTCTCCACCAGCCACGAAACCCCAGCCTCCTCCATCCACCACCCCATACGGCCAATCCACCGCCACCCTCCTCCATCAAGCCGGAGCCGGTACCCCGACGTCGTCGTCCAACGCAACCGCAACCGCAACACCCTCAAGGACTTAGCAGCTGAAGACGAGGCAGAGCTACCTCCACGATGCCGACACTGACGTGCGCCGTACCAGAACCACTCCGACCATGCCGTCATGCGCCTCACTATTGCGGCTCCACTGTCGCAACCGTCCACCGCACCGGAGTTGTTCCCGCTACGCCGTCGTTCGCCGCCTCGGATCTGCTTCCACGCCGCCGACAGATGGCCACCGCACCACACTCAACAACTTGGCCATAGGTTCGTCCAAGGCTGCACCGTCCTCCACAACTTCTGGTTTCGGATAACAACAAGATCGTTAGAAAAACAGAAGGACGACACATCACTACCAGCAGACAGAGGTACTCCTCTTCCCTTATTCGTGCAAATCTTATGTCTCCGCTCACACCGTATTCATCCCACGAAAGAAACTAGTTGAGCGCTTCTTACTGCATCTTCTTTGTGATACTAAATGCACAAGGTTTCCTCCCTTTTACTATTTCACCTTTGCTAGAGGTCAGTAGCCTGCCTGGATTTCAATTCAGGGTCAGTCGAACCGCAATTAAAAGAAGCAGCACCCGCTTAGGCGCGCGGAGCACCTAGTCCGCCTGTTCCCCGGGGAAGCGGCGCATCAGTGTCTATCATAGGGGTGTGGGGCGCAGAAGCTGCTTGCGCCCGATCTGGAGGTCGGTAGGGCTTTAATGGATGGCCGGGGGGTGGTGCCAAGCACGGCAGTGTGATGAGGTCGAGGGGAGGGCGCAGGCAGGGGAGGAATATTGGGCCGGTGGTTGCTAGCGTTTTGAGGAAGATCGTCAACACTGACTGACTGGAGGTAGATGAAGGCGATCTGCCCGTTCTTTGTACATCGGACGGTGCAGGAAAAATGGACTGACCTATTTGCTTTCAGTCGACTGTTATTTTCATAGAATCCTGTAGTAATTGAGTGTGCCATGCATGTTGTAGATCTATCATATGTCTCCCGTCATTTATTTCTCACCGACCTGCTATCTGCTACCTTTACACTGTACTAATTGTGCACACACTTCACCCATACTCACACTATTGTTTTTTTATGCATGGGTATTTCACACTCAGACGCAGTGTCGATGAATGCAGAAAAGAAAAGACAGAAGTCGCTCCAGTGTAATTCGAAGATAAGCACTAAGCGTTTCAGCGCTCTAATGGGTGCAGTGTCAGCAGTTGGAGACAGTAAACGTAGCTCTGCAGTTGATGATCTCAATTGCCACACACAACCATCCCAGGTGCTTGCTTTAACTTTGCGCTGTCAAATGTGGCTGCATGTTGCATATGGTGTCTAGCTTGTATTGCTTCCAATTTGGTTAAATTGCATCTGCTTACTTTACACATTATACCTTTGATAATGACATGCCTTCCTGTTTTTGATACATACTACATATGTCTATTAACCATGTTCGTACATCAAACTAATGCTCTTTTTATCCCTCATCAATCACTTATGATGAGATAGTCACCCGGGTGGGTTACTGTGAGACGCCCTACTCGTTTAAAGAGTGCAGTGTCATCCTCCCCACATGATTCTCAAGAAACAGCAAGGCTAAATGAAGATAGTCAACGTAGATCTCTAGTTGATCAACGCAATTCCCCCACACCACCATCGCAAGTGCTTGCTCTTACTTGGCAGTGTGATATGTTGTTGCATGTTGCATATGGTGTCTACCTTGTAATGCTTCTAATTAGGGTAAATTGCATCTTCTTAGTTAACACATTATACCTATGAATATGACATGCCTTCCTGTTTTTGGTACATACTATGTCTTTCTATTAACCATGTTCTTACATCAAACTACTTTTCTTGTGTATCCCTCATCAATGCTCCTAATTTGTTAAATTGCATCTCCTTAGCTTACACATTATACATGTGAATATGACACGCCTTCCTGTTTTTGGTACATACTACATCTGCCTATCACACCATGTTCTTACATCAAACTACTATTCTTGTGTATCCTGCGTCTATCGCTTATGATGAGACAGTCACGCGCGTGGGTTAATATGATATGCAATACTCTTATAAAGAATGCAATTTCATCCCCTCCACATGATTCTCAAGAAACAGCAAGCCTAAATGAAGATATGGAACGTTGCTCTGTACCTGAAGACAACACTTCCCCTACACCACCATCACATGTGCTTGCTCCAACTTCGCAGTGTAATATGTGGTTGCATGTTGCATACGGTGTCTAGCTTGTAATGCTTCTAATTAGGGTAAATTGCATCTGCTTAGTTTACACACTATACCTGTGAATATGACATGCCTTCCAATTTTTGATACACACTACATCTATGTGCTAACCTTGTTCTTACATGAAACTACCTCTCTTCTGTATCCTGCATCAATCACTTATGATGATTCACCTTTATTCGTTGCATATTGCATATTATTTCTAGCCTGTTGCCATGTATTGCTTCTAATGTGGTCAAATACATTTGTTAGGGCACCCTTTTAATTTGGTAGAGTGATATTGGTTTCATCTTTCATATGGTTTCTAGCTTGCATCGATTCTAACAAGTTCAAGCACCTTGTGTGTAGTTTACACTTTATACATCATACATGTCAATATGTCACGCCGTCCTGTTTTTCATACATATTCCATCCTCCTATCATGCGGCTACCTTACATGAAAGTAGTGTTCGTCACTATCATGCATCAATAAGTTCTGAATAGCAAATTTTATTCCTTTTTCTTGTGGGTTTGACTTGACAAGGCAAAATCAAGAAAGAGGAAGGAAAAGAGTAAGGAAGACGATGATGGTGGTCCTCTGTAGCAACGTAAACGAAGCATCTGTACCGATTCTCCTTGTACTGATAGTGCATTACATGGTCCAAGTCTCCGCTCCCCTACTCCACCATCCAAGGTGCTTGCTCTAACTTGGCAGTGTGATATCTGGTTGCATGTTGCATATGGTGTCTAGCTCGTATTGCTCCTAATTAGTGTAAACTGCATCTGCTTAGCTTACACATGATACATGTGAATATGACACGCTTTCCTGTTTTTGGTACATACTATATCTGTCTATCACACCATGTTCTTACATGAAACTACTCTTCTTGTGTATCCTGCATCAGTCACTTATGATGTGACACCTTTAAGTTGGCAGTGTGATATTGGTTTGCGTCTTGAATATGATTTCTAGCATGTGTTGCTTCTAGTTTGATGAACGCCACCTATGACGAGACAGTTTTAACTTGGCAGAGTGATATTGATTGCACCTTCCATATGGTGTCTTGCAGTGTTTCTAATTTGTTGAAGTGCCTTCTGCTTAGTTACCACATCATAGGTGTGAATATGTCAAGCCGTCCATTTTTTTGTACATATTCCATCCTCATATCATGACTCTGCCTTTCATCAGAATAGTGTTTGTCAGTATCATGCATGAATGAGTTCTGAAGAGCGAATGATATTCCTTTTTCTTGTCGGTATGACCTCACAATGCAAAATCAATAAAGACGAAGGAAATTGGCAAGGCATTGGATGATGGTGGTCCTTCTGAGCAATTGAAACAGAGGTTCTCTACAGATTCTACTCCGCCATCCTCCCAACAAGATTCGCAAGACAACACAAGGCTAGACAGTCAACGTAGCTGTGTAGATGATGAGCACATCTCCCCTACTCCACCATCACAGGTGCTTGCTCTAACTTTTCACTATTATATGTGGTTGCAAGTTGCGTATGATGTCTAGTTTGTATTGCTTCTAACTTTGTTGAATTGCATCTGCTTACTTCACACATAATGCCTGTGAATATGACATGTGTTCCTGTTTCTACATCAGACTACTATTCTTGCATATCCCGCATCAGTCACTTATGATAAGGCACCTTTAAGTCGCCATTGTGATATTGGTTGTGTCTTGCATATGATTTCTAGCATATGATGCTTCTAATTTGTTGAAACGCCATATAGTTTGAACTTGGCAGAGTGATATTGGTTGCATCTTTCATATGGTGTCTAGCTTGCAGTGCTTCTAAATTGTTGAAATGCCTTCTGCTTAGTTACCACATCATAGGTGTGAATATGCCACACCATCCTTTTTTTCATACATATTCCATCCTCGCATCATGTGTTTTCCTTTCATCCGAGTAGTGTTCGTAACTATCATGCATGAATGAGTTCTAAAGAGCGGATTTTATTCCTTTTTCTTATCGGTTTGACTTCACAATGCAAAATCATTACGGCTGAAGGAAATTAGTCCGGGAGTGGATGATGGTGGTCCTTCGGAGCAACTCAAATAGGGGGTCTCTAAAGATTCTACTCCGCCATCCTCCCAACAAGATTCGCAGGACAACACAAGGCTGGACAGTCAACGTAGCTGTGTAGATGATGAGCACATATCCCCTACTCCACCATCACAGGTGCTTGCTCTAACTTGACACTATTATATGTGGTTGCATGTTGCGTAAGATGTCTAGCTTGTATTGCTTCTAACTTGAATTACATATGCTTACTTTACACATAATGCCTGTGAATATGACACGTGTTCCTGTTTCTAGAACATACGTGTACATGATGAGCACATCTCCCCTACTCCACCATCACAGGTACTTGCTCGTACTTGGAACTGTTATACGTGGTTGCGTTTTCCGTATGATGTCTAGTTTGTATTGCTTCTGATTATGTAGAATTGCATCTGCGTAGCTTACAACTTATACCTGCAACGATCACTTACCCATAAGACACATTTAACTTGGGACTGTGATGTAGGTTGCATGTTGCATTGTCTTCTAGCTTGTACTGCTTCTAATTTCTTGAAATGGCACATATGACGAGACACTTTTTACTTGATAGAGTGATATTGGTTGCATGTTCATATGGTGCCTAGCTTTCATTTCTTCGAATTTTGTTGAAATGCCTTCCGCTTACTATTTTTTCATACATATTCCATCCTCCTATCGTACGTGTGAATATGAAACGCTGTCTTTTTTGTATATATTCCATCCTCCTATCCTGCACTTGCCTTACATCAAAGTAGTGTTCATCTGTATCATGCATCAACCAGTTATGTAGAGCTAATTTTATTCATCTTCTTGTGGTTTTGACTTCATAAGGCAATATCAAAAAATAGGAAGGAAAAGAGTAAGTTAGGGGATGTTGGTGGTACTCTGCACCGACGCAAACCGAGACTCTCTAGATTTTCCACTGCTAGTGCTAATGAAGTTGAAGTCCCAAGTCTACATGATGAGTTCATCTCCCGCACTCCACCATCGCAGGTGCTTGCTCTATGTTGAAAGTGTGATAATTGGTTTCATGTTGCATATGTTGTCTAGCCTGTATTTCTTCTATTTTTATTTAATTGCACCTGCTGAGTTTATACGTTATACATGTGCATATGACATGGCTTTCTGTGTCTAGAATACACTCCATCTATCTATCATACCATGTTCTTACATCAAAGTACTGCTGTTGTGTATCCCACATTAGTAACTCATGATTGGACGCTTTTAACATGGCTGTTTGATAGTGGTTGCATCTTGCATTGATTTCTATGTTGTACTGCTTCTAATTTTTTGAATTGCCACTTATGACAAGACACTTTTAACTTGGCAGAGTAATATTGGTAGCATCTTTCATATGGTGTCTAGCTTGCATTACTTCTATTTTCTTGAAAATCCTTCTGCTTAGTTTGCACATCGTAGCTGTGAATATGTCATGCCGTCCTGTTTTTCTTACATATTCCATCCTCATACGGTTGTCTTACATCAAAGTATTGCTTGTCTGTATCATGCATCAATGAGTTCTGAAGAGTGATTTTATTCTTTTGTGTTGTGGGTACAGCTTGACATTGCAAAGTCAAAAAAGAGCAAGGAAAATAATATAGTAGGGAGTGTTGTTACTCGTCGGGTGAAACAGAAAAGGTTCTGTCATCGAGATTCTGCTCGTACTTATAGTGCAGTAGAAGGTCCAAGTCCACAGGCTAAATCTACAAACACAGTATCACCTACTCCACCAGCTGCAGCATCCGCTTCAACTGTACCAGCATCTCAACCAGTTACTCGTTCGTTTGCTCCAGAACTGGCCAGTTCCCAAGCTGCCTTCACACCTAACACTACTTCCGAAGCACTGCTGACACAACATGACTTGGCAAGATCAGATGAACCTCATGAGCATCAACACCAAGATGGTACCTGACCGAGTCAAGTTGCAGTTGCATGCTCCTTTATATGTACTCTCACAGTTTGATGTACACTAACACTTTCCATATTCGTTGTTGAACTAGCACCACGGCGCAAGCGGAAACAGACATCAGGGATAATGCTTGACAGACTAACAAAATCTAAAGGAGGAAGAATGGAGATCCATTTTGAGGCAGGTTTAAAAAGTCCACGTGATCCTACAGAGTCAGCCAAGTTAGTATCAGAGCCAGCCATTGCCATTAGGTGTCATGCGCGTATCCTGCCAACGTGGATCCAGTACAGGAATGAGAAAGACAATACCCAGTTTAACACCTTCCTCGACAATTTATCCGTAAGTAATGTTATTCATCGCAATTAGTAATATTGTCTTGCTCTGTCCCATACTTTCTAGCTTCCTCCTAATAAGACTCACATTCTTTTTTCAACAAATGAGGTTCAAGTTGGATTTGAAAGATGATGCAACTAAACAAGCATGCACTCATGTTTTTTAGTCTGCTCTGCGACAGTATTGGTACCACCTTAGAAAAGCTCACTTTGAAGGCAAGGTGTCGGGGAAGCTGATCCACGAACAACTAAGGGACCGGCGGACCGAGCCCCTTTCAGTTCGGCGGGGGGCGGAGATCGCATGAAGAGCGGATCGAGGCGAAGCACACGAGCGGTTTACCCAGCTTCGGAGCTCTCCGGAGAGATAACACTCCTACTGCTGCATGTCTGAGTATATTGAGTTCTTGCTCGGGAGCGCTGAGTGCTACAGTACACACTAGCTGCTAACGAGACCGAGCGTGAGTGTTTTTCTGCCTCCGAACCCCTCACTACGTTGCGCATGGGCCTCCTTTTATATGCTCAAGGGGTCACCGACAGGTGGCAACGTAGACAAGGGTAAAAATGGAAAAGGAATTGTGGTTGGTACAGCTACCTGTACAGTGTATCATACCTAACCCTGACGGCAGGGGACAAAGGCATTAAATGCCCATCTGCGTCGCCCAAATAGTGCAAAAAGGGACCGTCAGGGACGCCACCGCTTGCCACGATGGCAGTCTTGTCAACGTTGCTTGCCACCGCGCACCGCTGGCTGCACAGCTTCTTGCCACGCGTGCTTGGAAAGGCCCCAGGGCGACACGTTGGTGGATGTGCTGGAGCGCGGGTACAGAGTGGTAGCTTGCCGCGGCAAGCGCCTTGCCGCGGTCGTTGTCTTGTCGCGTCCGGAAGCTTGTCGCTCACCGGGCCTTGCCGGGATGCGTGGCGCATCGCGGCAAGTTCCTTGAGATGCCTTGGTTGGCCTTCCCGATAAGCTCCTCTTGCCAGGGCCTTGTCTCCTTGGATTGAATACTTTGTTCTTGAATGGCTCCAAAGGATCCACGGAGGACCTTGGCGGTCACCCGGCAAGCCTTGCCGTGGGGTGCTGCGACTGCCCGTGCACAAGTTCGGGATACTAGGGTACCCCTACTCTAGTACACCGACAGGAGCCCCCGGCAAGAGCCTGCAGACGACGTCATGCTGGATTTCTTTGACGGCTTGGTAGAAGAGCTGGTACACTCCGATGAACAGAAGAGCCTTACACGCGACACCACCAATGCGGAGATGCAGTGCATCGCCACTAGGCTGGAAGAGGCGGCAGCAGCCGCTGCCGCGGGCGAGTTCGGATTCACCGTGGAGGAGGCAGAGGCAGCAGAGGCGGCAAGCCTTGTCGAGTGAGAGGAGCTTGCCGGCGAGGAAGAGCTTGTCGGGCCTGAAGCTGAGTCGAGCGAGCCCGCCGAGGGCGCAAGCGACTCGTTGAAGATCGGCTCCTCCTCCTCCACACCTTCAGCCAGCTCACCGCAAGCGGAGCCCCCAGCTCCACCAAGAAGGCGTCTCTGCAAGGCCGGGGACGTAGCGGGGCAGCAGACGAGTCAACAGCCGCCGGGCCGTGCGACACGCTCTACCGCGGCAAGCACTGTTGCCGCGGGAGCGCCTCATGCCGCCACGACAACTGGAGCGGGGTCTTCCCGGTCCACCGCTACTGCTCCTGCTAAGCGGATAAGGGAACCTACTCCTCCGCCTCATCGTACCGGAGGCGAGCCGGACTTCGATCTCTCCACGCTCAGCTCCGACGAGGAAGAAGAAGAGTGAGATTCTTTGCTGTACTTGTAGTTCTTCAATTCTTGTTGTTTTGTCTTGTATCTGATTTGCTTTACTCCGAACCCATTCCTTTTCAGGACTCTGGCCCAGAGAGCGGCGAAGAGAGCCAAGGTCCCGGTGATTGTCATCAAGGACGAACCCACCGTGACAGCAGGGGGTGTGTTCGAGACCACCTTGCCGGACCCGGCAACTATTCCCCAAAGCAGCCCCCAGCGCAGCCCCCAGCGTAAGTATATGGTTTACTTCCTGCTGTCAGGCGCGCATGGGTGCTCTTTCTTTGCTGATATCTGACTGTTGGTTTGTGTAGGAGCAGAGCAGCCTCACCAGGAGTGCCCGGAAGCCGCTCCCAAAATGCCATCTGCTTCGACTACACCGCCAAGGGAGGATTCCCCGGCAAGGGAGCGTTCTCCGGCAAGGGAGAATTCTCAGGCAAGGGACAGTTCTCCGGCAAGGGAGAATTCTCCGGCAAGGGACAGTTCTCCGGCAAAGGACAGCACCAGCGTCACTCCGATGGTTGAGACCATGACAGCAGATCCTAGTACAGGTAATCCTCTTGCTTGAAAAAACTTCCCTGGTGTTCTTCTTCTTCTGATTTTCTTTTTGGATATTTGCTTGACTTTTCTCTTTTTTCCGTTCGTCAGATCCATCTGCCACGGAGCCGATAGAAACCGAGGTCGCCGAAGAGGAGAACGCGCGCAGCAATACCGACGACGCCGTTGCCACCGAAGGAGAAGCCGGCGCTGATGATCCCGCCGGCAAAGAGGCCGCCAAAGCTGCCGCCGCAGAAGCTGGCGAGGGATCCGACGATCGCACTGACGGCCCCGAGGCAGCAGGAGCGTCAGGCGCTATGCCGACCGCCGATCCCTCCGCCGCTGCTGCAGCGCCTGGCTCCGAAGAGCCCCAGCCCGGCGCCTATCTAAAGGCCGGCGACGACATCTTCATCAAGCTCCCCTGGGCGTCAAGCTCCAGGGCGCCGGTCAAAGGAGAGATCTTGGATGGAGAGGTGCTCGCCTCCGCTGGGCTGACGTTGGTCAACGCGCCAAGCAGCAGCAGCGACGAGCCTAAGGAGGAACGGCTGCTGCGGAAGCTGTTGTCGCTTTACCGCGCCCGACAGGCCAAGCTGGAATCCCGAGAAGCACTTGTCACGAAGGCGGGAGTGGACATCGAGAAGCGCGCGGAGGAGCTCCGGGGTCTCAGGCAGGAAGCTCTCCGATCCCTGGCAGAGGAGCGGGAGCAAGTCGCCGAGGAGCGAAAAGCCTTCCTCCTCGAGAAGGCTGAAGTTGAAGAGCAACTGCGGCTTGTTGCCGAAAAGCTATCTGCGCAGGAAGGCGAGTTGCCGCAGCGCAAGGTCAACCTTGACAGCCACGAGGAGGAGCTTGCCGCGCGCGAGCAAGCAATTGGCGGGGCTCTCAAGGAAGCAGACGATGTTGCCGCAGCTGCCGAGGCCGCCAAGAAGGAGCTGGAGACGAAGATGGCGCAGCTGGAGGCCGATCTCAAGGCGAGGGGCGAGGAGCTTGCTGCGCTCAAGCGTGAGCGCGAGAAGGACGCGGCCGCTCATGGCGAGCTGCAGGGTCGTCTCGCTGAGAGGAGCAAAGAGCTTAGCACCGCCATGGACTCCAACGCAGATCTTGAGTTGAAGCTGGTCACTTTGACCAAGACGCTGGACGGCGCCAGGGAGCAGGAGGTCGCCTTGAAGGAGAAGATCAAGGCCGACGAGGCGCTGCTGGCGAGTGCTGCTGCCGCCCAGAATGCTTTTAGGGAGAATGTGGAGCACTGGACCGAGGGTCTCGTGGATGTTGCCGCAGCCATCGACAAGGAGCTGGCGCAGCTGGGGATGGAGGATCTCGGGTACTCCTTCGGTGAGCACCTCCAACCCAGCGCCAAGCTCAGCTTGTTCTTCAAAGGCGTGGCGACGGCCCTCCAGCGACTCCGGGAGAAGATCCCAAAGCAGCTGGCCGACGAGTCGCGCAAGATCTGCGCGGGAGTTCTTCAAAAGGTGCTGGTGAAGGTGGCCTTCCGCAACCCAGGCCTCAACCTCACCAACGTCCTCAGGACCTTGCCGCCGGATGCTGATCTGGAAGCGCTCAGGCCCTTGTCGCACCCATTGTGGACAAGGTGAGCGATATCAAGAGGGTTGAGGGCGATCGCGTAGATTAGGCCGCCCGTTTTCTCTTTTTCTTTGTCGCTGCTGGTCATGTCATGAGAACAATCTGTTAGAGCTGCGACAAGCTATCTTGTAATATAACTCTATCTTGGGTAGAGATTGCTGTGTTATTTCCTTTACTTGATTCCTTCCTTTGTATGTTTTTGCCCTACGCTTTTAGGGAACTTGTCGGTGCAGGCACCTGGGCCGCGAGCGCTGAGTGCGGGACGTCAGCAGCCTGCTGGCGGTGCCACTTCCGACAAGAAACCTTGTCGCAACTAGTCGCAGCCCACTTAAGTTGTTGAGCGGACTCGAAACAAAGTAAGGGCGCAACTAGCTATGAGTTGGTTCCTCCGCGCACAGGTTTTCCATACAAAGTACGGTCGTTCGAGGAAGATATCTTAAAAATTAAAACTGATTGCTCAAACTTTGGCAACTTAGCTTTTCTGTCGTTTGCTTTCCGGTAAGGAGAAACTTCCTTGAACGATGGCTGGTCCATACCATTATCTTCTCCTTTCCCCCCGGCAAACTTGTGGGCGAGGGAACCTTCCTTTCCTTTTTGAGAAAAAGAAACAAGAGAAAATAAAGATATGGAGCCTTACAGCTCGTTATTGCTTACCGGGGGTAGGCGCTGCACAAAGTGTCAGATAATGCATGCCAAAAAATAGTAGAAAGCATGAAATTGATAAGAGGTGCGGAGCACATGAGCTTTACTTATGCACGGGGTCTGCGCCCGGCTTCGTACAAAGGATGACATGCAACATCAGCAAGACTTGTACAAAAGGTGGTTGCCGGAAAAGGTTCCGGCAACCGCGCCCTACGGGTAAAACTTACGAAGATGCTCAATGTTCCAGGAGTTGCTCACCGGAATGCCATCTTCGGTCTCAAGGTGGACAGCGCCAGGCCTAGTGACTCGTTTCACCCGGTAAGGGCCTTCCCACTTCGGCGTCAACTTGTTGGAATTCTTGGCGGACTGAACGTGCCAAAGAACAAGGTCGCCTTCCTCGAGACTTCTGGCATTAACTTTGCGGCTATGGTAGCGGCGCAAAGCTTGCTGGTATCGAGCAGCTCGTACAGCAGCCTGAAGACGGTCCTCCTCTAGGAGCAACGCGTCATCTTGTCACAACTGCTCTTGCTCAAGCTCATCATAAGCGAGCACTCGAGGTGACCCGTATACGAGTTCCGTGGGGAGAACTGCCTCTGCTCCATAGACTAGAGCGAAAGGTGTCTGGCCAGTGGCTCGATTTGGCATCGTCCTGATCGACCAAAGAACCACTGGCAGCTCCTCAATCTAGTTCCTTCCGCACTTGCGCAGCCTGTCGAAAGTCCTGGTCTTGAGCCCGCGTAGCACTTCAGCATTTGCCCTCTCCGCTTGACCGTTGCTTCTTGGATGAGCAACAGAAGCGAAGCAGACCTTGGCGCCAAGATCTTGGACATACTGCATGAAGGTGCGGCTCGTAAGTTGTGTGCCGTTGTCGGTGATGATCCTATTAGGGATCCCGAAACGGCAAACAATAGACCTGAAGAACTTGACTGCTGACTGTGCTGTCACCTTCCTCACTGGTTCCACTTCCGGCCACTTTGTGAACTTGTCGATTGCAATGTACAAGTACTCAAAGCCCCCGACAGCTCGGGGAAAGGGGCCGAGGATGTCGAGCCCCCAGACCGAAAATGGCCAGGATAAAGGGATCGTTTGGAGAGCTTGAGCTGGCTGGTGTATCTGCTTGGAATGGAACTGGCACGCTTCACACTTGGTTACTTGTGCAGTTGCATCCTGGAGGGCCGTCGGCCAAAAGAAACCTTGCCGGAACGCTTTGCCGGCAAGTGCTCTTGCGCCAATGTGGTGACCACATATGCCTCCATGTATCTCTGCCAATAGCTTTTGTCCGTCTTCCCGGTGAATACACTTCAATTTCACACCGTTGAGTCTTCTTCTGTATAGTGTGTTGTTGACAAACTGGTACATACTTGATTGCCGGGCTACTCTTTCCGCTTCTTCTTGCTCTTCGGGAAGTTCTCCTGTCTGAAGGAAACGGACAATCTGTTGTGCCCATGCTGGAGCTTGCGGCTCGACAACAAAGACTAAAGGCACATCTGCTGCTGCGGGAACATCCGCTTCTACGGCGAGAACCTGCGGCTCAGCCGGAGCTTGACGTTCCCCGACAAGCTTGCCGGAGCAAAACTTGTCAGGAGCGTCTGCTTTAACGGAACAAACCCTAAGGCTTGCCGGAGCAGACTGCTCCTCAGCACCCTTGGTGTTGATTTTGAGGACCTTCTTGGCGGCAGCTTCGGGGAGCTCTGCCGGAAAATAGTCACCAGAAATCAACTTCCTCTTCTTGCTCTGTCCAGTTGACGGCATTACAGACGGTTGAGTCAGCTTGAGCACAAAGATCCCTGGTTCCACAGGTAACTTAAGTGCGGCGCACTTTAACAGGCCATCGGCAATGTCGTTCTGAGCTCTTGGAACATGTTCCATCTCTAGGCCGTCAAAGCACTCTTCTAGCTTTCTCACTTCATCAACGTAAGCTTCCATCAACGGACTTTGATAATTTTTGTTCACTTGGTGGACGACAAGCTGTGAGTCACCCCTGACAATGAGCTTCTTGATCCCAAGGTCTGCTGCGATCCTGAGACCGGCAAGCAAACCTTCATACTCTGCGGTATTGTTTGTTGCTTGCTCCTTGGGAAAGTGCATCTGGACTACGTACAGGTGCTCTCCGGTGGGTGCAACAAGTAGCACACCCGCACCGGCACCTTGCAGCGAGAAGGCACCATCAAAGTACATTAGCCACTCTTTGCTTGCTTCCTTGACGGGGATGCTCGTTTCTGGAATTTCTTCATCTTGTGTTGGCGTCCATTCTGCTATGAACTTCGCCAATGCTCTGCTTTGGATAGTTGAAGTGCTCTCAAACTTGAGGCCAAAGCTTGAAAGTTCCAGTGCCCACTCGACAATTCTGCCTGTTGCTTCTGGATTTTGCAGTATCCTCTTCAGCGGAAAACGAGTGACGACTGTGATCTCATGTGCTTGGAAGTAATGGCGCAGCTTTCTCGAGGCCATGAGAAGGCCGAAAAGCAATTTCTGCACACCAGAGTACCTTGACCTAGCTCCCTGCAGAAGGGAACTGACAAAGTAAACTGGGCGCTGCACCATTCTTTTCTACATCTTCTCACGCTCCTGCGCAGATCCATCTTTGTCGGGACCAGAGCTTGCCGGTGAAGTCCCCTGCTTGTCGCTGGATGCATCTGCCGTGGTTGCTGGCTCATCATCCGCCTCCCTCTCCGCTACTAACGCAGCACTAACCACTTGATTGGTTGCCGCTATATACAACAGCAACTTCTCTTGTGGCTTAGGTGCAACAAGTGTTGGAGTGGAGGACAGGTATCTCTTCAAGTCCTGCAGCGCAGCCTCCGCCTCCAGAGTCCATTTCATTGGACCTTCCTTTTTCAATATTTTAAAAAATGGCAGGGCGCGCTCAGCAGACCTGGAGATAAACCTGCTGAGAGCAGCTACGCAACCGGCAAGTCTTCGTACATCCTTGATGCGCTTTGGTGCTTCAATCCGCTCAATGGCCTTGATTTTGTCGGGATTGGCTTCAATTCCCCGCTGAGACACGAAGAACCCGAGAAGCTTGCCGGAGGGGACTCCAAACACACACTTCTCGGGGTTAAGCTTGAGGTTGATCTTGCGCAGATTTGCAAAGGTTTCGTCTAAATCTTGAATCAGAGTCGCCTTGTCCTTGCTCTTGACCACTATGTCATCCATGTAGGCTTCCACATTTCTGTGTATTTGCGGCTCAAAAGCGTCATGGACTACCCTTGCAAATGTTGAACCAGCATTCTTTAAATCGAAAGGCATCCGTACGAAACAGTATGTGCCACATGGGGTGATGAATGTGGTCTTCTCCTCATCCTCTTCTGCCATGAAGATCTGATGGTATCCTGAGTATGCATCAAGAAATGAAAGCAAGTCACATCCGGCCGTGGAGTCAACAATCTGGTCGATGCGTGGCAAGGGAAATGGGTCTTTGGGACAAGCTTTATTGACATCGGTAAAGTCGATACAAAGCCTCCATTTCCCGTTTGCCTTGCGCACGACTACAGGGTTGGCCAACCACGTAGGATGGAGCACTCCTCTGACAAGGCCTGCTGCTTCCAATTTCTTGATTTCTTCTGCGATGAATTCTTGGCGCTCCACTGCCTGTCTCCTGACTTTCTGCCTGACGGGCCGCGCATGAGGACAGACGACAAGATGGTGCTTGATTACTTTCCTGGGAACACCGGGGATGTCAGACGGTTGCCACGCAAATACGTCGACGTTCGCCCGCAGGAAAGCAACGAGCGCGCTTTCCTATTTAGGGTCGAGAGTGGCACTGGTGGTGAAGGTACCACCAGTGCCATCCTCCTTGGCGGACACCTTGTTGGTCTCTGGTGGAGCTACCATTGTCTTCTTACACTTGCCGGTGGAGCTCGATGGTGCGTCCTTGACGACAGCGCAGCACTCCGAAGAGGTGCGCTTGCCGGAGTGGGCATCAGAACTCTTGCCGGACTTGGTCTTCTTCTTCGCCCCGGGAGCTTCAACGGCAAGTGACTTGCGATCTGTTGCGGCTGCTGCTTCCCGGTAGATCTTGTCGGCGCAGATAAGAGCATCCTTCTTGTCGCCAGGGACAGAGATGACACTTATCGGGCCTGGCATCTTCAGCATGTTGTATGCATAGTGAGAGGCTGCCATAAATTTGGCGAGTGCTGGACGGTCGAGTATCCCATTGTAAGGCAATGGAAAGTCGGCAACGTCAAAAGTGACCCTCTCAGTCCTGAAGTTCAACTCGCTGCAAAATGTCACCGGCAACGTGATCTTTCCCTTCGGCTTGCTCCTTCCCGGATTGATTCCTTGGAAAGTGCCGGTCTCTTCGAGCTCGCCATCAGGGATCTGGAGTTTCTGGAGAACCGTGGAGGAGATCAGGTTCAAGCCGGCCCCGCCGTCAACTAGCATCTTAGTGACCTTGAGGTTGCGGATAGTTGGTGAAACCAACATCGGCAAGGACCCGACCGCAGTTATGCGATCAGGGTGGTCCTCAATATCAAAGATGATAGGCGTGCTGGACCATTTCAGAGGCTTGCGTGACTCGACGGGTGGTTCTGTCGCATTGACTTCCCGCACCCACTGCTTGAGCTGGCGGTGTGAAGTATGTAGAGAAGCACCGCCGTCAACGCACAGGACCTTTGTGGCTTTCTGGAACTCCTGCTCATCGGTCTCGTCATCATCCATATCTTCATCGTCGTCGTCATCTTCATCCTTGTCGCGGCCGCGAGGAGGTCTGTCTCCTTGCCGCTGCTTGGACTTACCGCGGCGTCCTCCTCGGCCGGGGCGTTTCTTGCCGGCTCCTCTAGCACCTTCCTGGGCCCTCTCCTTGTCGCGTCGCTCGTATTCAGCCTTTTGCTGCTCGACAAGCTGCTCGACCTTCTTGCAGCTTTGGAGGTCATGGCCCTTGGTGCGGTGGATCTTGCAGTACTGCTTGTTGGTACCGTCCTGCTTGTTGGCGACCGCCATAGCCTGGTAGCTGGTGCCCGTGGCAATCTCCTTGCCGGAGCTACCAGCTTTGGCTTTCTTGGCGCCACTTCCGTTGCCGGACTGCTCAATGACTAGCACATCTTTGCTTTTCTTCTTCCTGTTGTTCCGCCGCCGGTTTCTCTTTGCCGTGGTAGCCTCCTCACTATCAGATCCTCCTGCTTCTGTATTCTCTCCGGGGAATTTCCTCCCTTCCTCAGCACGTGCACACTTGTCGGCCAGGGCATATAGCTCACTAACGTCCCTGATCTTGCACATCGCCATCTCCTCCCGCATCCTGCGGTTTCGCACGTTCTGATGGAACGCGCTGATTACCGCGGCAGGGTGGACATCTGGGATGTTGTGCTGTATGCGGCTGAATCTCTGAATGTACTTGCGTAGGGGCTCTCCTTCCTTCTGGGCGAGCAGATGATGGTCGCTCTCTTGGCCATGAGGCTTGTGGCCGCCTGTAAAGGCGGCGACAAACTGATGGCATAGGTCTACCCAAGAGGATATGGAGTTGTCCGGCAAGTGCATGAGCCAGGATCAGACGTTGGGCTTGAGCACCAGCGGGAAGTAGTTGGCAAGGATCTTGTCATCCCGCCCCCCGGCAGCTTGCAACGCAATGGTGTAGATGTTGAGGAACTCCGACGGATGGGACTTGCCGTCGTACTTCTCTGGTACATCTGGCTTGAAATTCTTCGTGCTGGGCCACTGGACTTGCCGCAGCTCACGAGTGAACGCAGGGCAACCTACCGTGTACGGCAAGTCGCCTGGTTCCCCTGGCGCATGCATGTCGACAGAGGGCCCAGTGCGCTGGTCCGATTGACGCCGCGCTTCTCTTCGGCGCTCAATGCGAGTACGAGCGTCTTCTTGCTGCCGTTCGTGAAGAACTTGGCGCTGATCGCGACGAGCTCGTGGATCCGATGATGCAGTGGAGTCACTGTCGAGGTGGATCCGGCGAGTCGGCGATCTTGGCCTTCGGGGTGGAGAGTGCATGGTTGTTGCACCCCCACCGGTTTCGTCGCCACCAGCTCGTGCCTGGCAGTCCTGCCGCGGCAGCGATGTACTCGGCTGCCGCGGAGTGTCGCCGTTGGCGAAGCCGATGAGACTCCGAATGGTGGCCCTCCATCCATCGATCTTGTCTGCCGTCGGAGGGTAATCCAAGAGCAGTTGAGCTCGCGCCAAAGCTTCTGCTGGAGTGGTGGGCGGCAGTGGCGAACGGTGCGAGGAGCGGGATATGCTCGGACTTCTAACTATGTTAGAAGGAGCAGTATCCCGTCCAGGCGACCGTGTCTCGCTCGTGCCAGCATGTTGGCGTGCATGCTGGTCTTGAGCACCCCGAGATCCACCAGCTCAATCTTGGTCCAACAAACGTATGGCACTGCGAATAACATGACGCTGTCGGTCCTGCGCCTCCTGAGATGGGCGCGGTGCATGTACGGACGCCGAGGTCTGCGCAGCCTTGTCCCTGGACCTGGCAGCACCGTGAGCTCCCTCGTCGATGTCCGTTCTTCCGCCGGCGTCTACCCCACCACTCGTTTGCTCCGGTGGTGGTGGGATCGACGTGGACGGAACAGCTGCCGTCGAAGCCTTCTTCTTCGGTGGCATGTCGATGAAGAATATGAAGATCTAGCTCGTGTGAAAGCCGGATCAGGTTCACACAACCTCGACGCCCCCTACCTGGCATGCCAAAGATGTCGGGGAAGCTGATCCACGAACACCTATGGGACCAGCGGACCGAGCCCCTTACGGTTCGGCGGGGGGCGGAGATCGCATGAAGAGCGGATCGAGGCGAAGCACACGAGCGGTTTACCCAGCTTCGGAGCTCTCCCGAGAGATAACACTCCTACTGCTGCATGTCTGAGTATATTGAGTTCTTGCTCGGGAGCGCTGAGTGCTACAGTACACACTAGCTGCTAACGAGACCGAGCGTGAGTGTTTTTCTGCCTCCGAACCCCTCACTACGTTGCGCATGGGCCTCCTTTTATATGCTCAAGGGGTCACCGACAGGTGGCAACGTAGACAAGGGTAAAAATGGAAAAGGAATTGTGGTTGGTACAGCTACCTGTACAGTGTATCATACCTAACCCTGACGGCAGGGGACAAAGGCATTAAATGCCCGTCTGCGTCGCCCAAATAGTGCAAAAAAGGGACCGTCAGGGACGCCACCGCTCGCCATGATGGCAGTCTTGTCAACGTTGCTTGCCACCGCGCACCGCTGGCTGCACAGCCTCTTGCCACGCGCGCCTGGAAAGGCCCCAGGGCGACACGTTGGTTGATGTGCTGGAGCGCGGGTACAGAGTGGTAGCTTGCCGCGGCAAGCTCCTTTTCGCGATTGTTGTCTTGTCGCGTCCGGAAGCTTGTCGCTCACCGGGCCTTGCCGGGACGCATGGCGCGTCGCGGCAAGTTCCTTGAGATGCCTTGGTTGGCCTTCTCGGCAAGCTCCTCTTGCCGGGGCCTTGTCTCCTTGGCTTGAATACTTTGTTCTTGAATGGCTCCAAAGGATTCACGGAGGACCTTGGTGGTCACCCGGCAAGCCTTGCCACGGGGTGCTCCGACTGCCTGTGCACAAGTTCGGGATACTAGGGTACCCCTACTCTAGTACACCGACACAAGGCTAACAATGAAATCGCCCAAACATCTCCAGTGGAATATATTACAGATGAAGACTGGACAGCCCTTGTTAAACACTGATCTGATCCAAAGTATCAGGTAGGCTATATGTATTTGATCAGACCACATATTGAACTTGTATTTATGTATGTGCCTTACAAGTGTATCTTCTTCTAGGCTAACTGTTTGAAGAACGAAACCAACAGTTCTAAAGTGAAATTCCAAAAGACAACAAGATCTCGTAGCTATATTGCACACTACGAGGCTCTTGTAAATAGCTGCTACTTCCTTCTTTTTTTTGTGCCATATTATCGTATCTATATTGACTCGTTCCAAATACAGAGGAAAGCCCGAGCGGACCAAAAAGAACCTGAACCGAATGCAATGCAAATCTTCAAGGATTGCCACACCAGCAAGATGAACGGTGTAGGACCTTGAAGTATGTCTAGAGGGGGGGTGATTAGACTACTTGACCAATAAAAACTTAACCTTTTCCCAATTTTAGAGTTTGGCAGATTTTAGCTATTTTAGGACAACTCAAGCAATCATCACACAATTCAAGCAAGCATGCAAAGAGTGTATAGGCAGCGGAAATTAAAGCATGCAACTTGCAAGAAAGTAAAGGGAAGGGTTTGGAGGATTCAAACGCAATTGGAGACACGGATGTTTTTGGCGTGGTTCCGATAGGTGATGCTATCGTACATCCACGTTGATGGAGACTTCAACCCACGAAGGGTAACGGCTGCGCGAGTCCACGGAGGGCTCCACCCACGAGTTGATGCTGAAGCTGGTTGCACTGGAGCTGAAGGGGCAGTGGCTGGTGCTGAAGTTGTTGCTCTAGTGTCTGTCACTGGCACTGCAACTGACCTCTGGGATCTGGGCACTTTGGCAAACACATTGGTGGTAGTCTTGCCATTCCCCACCTGCATGTCATCCTGCAGCTACTCCACAACTGACTGAATCTCAGTTACCTTGACATCTAGATCATAGAATTTTTGTTCCATGATTCTTTCCAGGCTCTCCTGGTTTTGAGTTAGGGTGGCCAACCCCTTCTCAATCCTAAGAGATGATGCTATCAAGTAACCAAGCTGCTCCTGTTTGGTTTTCAAGAAATATTCAGATGCCTCCTCTTGAGTTGGCATCTTGGGAGCCTTCTCCTTCCTTGCCTTCTCCTTCTTCTCCTGAGCTTGAACTGATTGTGGATCATCTTCATTCATGACAACCTCATTGTCTTCAAAGTCTGGATAAAGTGGAAAGTGTTCCTTATCCAACTGATATTTTCCTGTGCCCATCTTTGAGTTTATCAATTCTTGAATCTGAGGTGCATATCCACAACTCCTCTTATGATCTACTGCAGTCCTCTTTATGGTTTCAACTATAAGGCTCATGACTTTGAATTTTTGTGGCACATCAAATAAATGCAACATATTGATGGCATGCCCTCTGATCATATTGTGGTCACCAGACTTGGGCAACAAAGTGTGCCTCAGAATCCAATTTATGGTTGGCAACCCTGACAGCAGAAAGTGGACTGATCCAAAAGTGAAAGTCTCTAGGGCTTTGTCTGGGATCTCCTTGTACATGTGTGCCATGGTATTGTGTCCCATTTTCTTCTTGGCATATACATCTAGATCATCATCATTTTCCTTTGGGGCATTTATCAGATTTGCCCATTCTTCTACAGTGGATTGGTACCTTGTACCTTCAGACATCGAAACAATTATTCCATCTGGGTAAAAATGTGCTGTGGAGTAGAATTGCATGATAAGTTCATCATTCCAATTTGTGAACTTCTGTCCAACAAAATCTGCAACTCCACAAGCAACAAAGCTGTCTTGCACTCCAGGATAGTGCTGTTCATTTTCCTTGATGAATTTCCAGTCAACCCACCTCATGTCACAGACTATGGGCTTCTTCTCCAACAGAATTGTTTCATAGAAGTCCTGCTGTTCCTTTGTATGGAACCTGTAATCAACAGCAATTCTTCTCCTTGTGGAATATGGATCTGCCATCCTACATATCCTCAATCCTGAGTCTTTTCTAATGTTCATGTCCTCAGCCACAGGATGATCTGGTATCTTTGGCTTGAGCTTCCTTAGAACCTGTCCTTCTTCATCTTCCTCCTCAACAACCTCAGGCACTGGGGCCTTGTTCTTCTCAGCAGCTGGAATACTCCTGGTATTCCTCTTTTGTGCAGACTTGGCCTTGGGGGCAGCTTTGGGTGCTTCCTTGGGCTTAGATGTTGCAGCCCTAGATCTGATTGCATCACCCATAAGCCTTGGTGCCTTTGGTGCTGGTGCAGAAAGCTCTTCATCTTCCATCATGGAAGGTTGCCCAACAACTCTGGCCATGGTCTTCTTGACCCTTTCCTTCCTCTTCTTGCTTTCATCAGCTGGCTCTTTGGGATCAGGATTTTCAGGCAGTTGAGTTGATGCTTTGGCCTTGGGCATAGGTTGCCTTCTTGCAGGCCTTTTAATCTTCATGCCTCGCTTTATATCCTTTGTTGAGCCATATTCCTTCTTGAGCACCACTTTCTTGGAAGTAGCCTCATCTTCCTCAGCTTTGTAATCTTCATCCTCTGAATATGAAGTTCTTTTCCTCCTTTGCCTAGTTGCAGCCTTAGGCAAATTGCTAGGAGTACTTCTGCTCCCTTCATCTGAAGTTGAGGGACTAGTGCCCTCACTCAATTCCATCTGCTCTTCTGACTTGTTCTGGCTGTCACTTTGATCAGACATACTGCAAAAGTTGACTGCTGACCCTGTGAAGAGTTATAGATGAGATAGAAAAGATGAGCATCACAAAATGCAGAGGGTTTTGCAAAAGAATGACTCAAAAGTTCAGTCTTAGTTTTCCATAGAAAGCATTTCGGATCCACCGATTTTCAAACTCGGTGATACCGAAGCAGTTTTGGAACCTAAACTGATGATCTCCGTTGGACCGAGTTTCAGCTCGGTGGTACCGAGACTGCTAGGGTTTCACAGAATCCTCAAATCGGTTGCACCGATTAGTAATTCTCGGTCAGACTGAGAGTCACTAGTGCAATGGCATAAGCCAAATCGGTGAGACCGAGTTTTTCAACTCGGTGGGTCCGAAATGGTTTCGGCGGAAACCTAACCCTAAAAATTTGAATCACATCTAATCTATGAACTACTTTGGCTGGATAGAAGAGTTTCAATCGTGGCAAGAATCAATATGAAAACAATGTGCCAGGAATCAGACGTGGATAGCACAAAGATTAAGTCCATACCCTAACTTGGCGGTGGACTTGCTACTGCGGCAACGGCGGGGACGAAATCCGTTGACGGCGGCGGAGACCAGCGATAGAAGGCTGCTAGCGACGAGGAGACGATCCAAAGACCACGATGGCAGAGCGAGCTGTTGCGCGGGCAAAGGGTTTCGGAGAAATTTCCAAAATTTTGCCCGTGGCTATATATATAGCTCGACCCTGTCGGTGTGACAGAGTGGAACAACTCGGTGGCACCGAGATGCATAACTGTATTCAGTTACAGCAAATCGGTGAGACCGAAAAGTTCAAATCGGTTGCACCGAGATTGAAAACTCAGATCAACTTGATGATCTCGGTAGGACCGAAATGGAAGGATCGGTCAGACCGAGAATCACTAACAGGTTTTGGAAGTTTAAGTCTATGACGAATCGGGGACTCTGAGTGCTCCTCACACAGAGTGGTTCGAATCTGACTTGATCAAATTTTGTGATGTAGCATGAATAGAGTTTGAGACGAGAAAAGCATAGATAGCTAAAGAAGGTTCTTAGGCATTCTTGTCCATCCACTTGGCACAAAGAAAAGAATCCAAACAATCAAAACAACAAGTGGATGTCCTTGAATGATTAAAATATGCACCAACATGCTCACACAATAAGATGACAATTGAAATATGTGGCAAAGCATGCACAACCAATCTTAGCATCTATCAAGAAATTGGTGATGACTAGGTCATCTATATATGAGTATATTGACTTAGGAGTCAAATGAGAACATTTGATCATAGGTCATACTCATTGTTTAAGCTCAAGTGGGGTTACCACTTTTACATAATGCATTAATGTGTTCACACCATTAGAGTTGCTTTGACTCAATTCTTTGAGTTAAGCTCCCCCTAGAATTTGAGATCCCCCCTTGGGTTTTGTCGATGATGACTTCATGTAGGTGTTGAAGATGTAGATGCTCAATGTCGATGTAGATCATTTGGAGCAATCCTTTGGAGTGAGTTGCACTTTCAACTTGCCTACATGGGTTAGTCCCACAAGGAACAAACAAGAATATCCATAGACATAGAGTGATGCACACACAAGATGATGTCCATGAAAACATTAGGTTACCTTGTCCCTTGCCTTACCAACAAGAGGGTTTGTGACTCCTTGAACTAGTGCAAGGTGTGAAAGTTGATTGCACTTGTTCTTGCCAAAATGATATGAGTGAAGAATGTTGGCGGAGTCACCCTCAAGAACTCTATCGTTCTTCTTCTTCCGGATCCACATCATCTTGATGGGAATCCTTGGAGTTGTAGTTGTACTTGATGAAGTAGAACTTGACATAGTCTTGGGGACCCAACTGAACGAGGCTTTAGGTGCTTCTTCAAATGCATCAATCTCTTCTTGAAGCTTGTCCTTGCCTTTTGTTCTTGTGGTCTTGTGGTGGAAGATCATCTTGAGCTTGTGTCCCCTTGAAGGAAATAGGATCATACTTCTCTTGTTGAGGAACAAACTTTGTCTTGGGGTATTGATCGTCTTCCCACTCAACTCCATTGGCGTTGAACTTTCGTTCAAAACCAACACCTTGATTCTTCTGGTGCCTTCCTTGCTTGCGTACAATTTCCTCGAATTGCTTACTCCCGGCAAGGCTCTTGTAAACACCTTTCTTTATAATTCCCTTCAATAAACTATTTTCTTGCTCAAGTGTAACTTGGCTAAGAGAATCATTAGTGGAATCAAGAGAACTACTAGAAGCAACAACATTGGATTTGACATTATTATTGTTACTACTAGAGGAAGTATCTTTCTTGTACTTGTTACTAGACTTGACTTGAGGCATGTAAGTAGATAAGAGTAAACGCTTGGCAATGTAAGAAGAACTTTTCTTGCGAAGATCATCACTGATTGCCTTTAAGAACTCATGCTCTTGCTCAAGATTGAGCTTTTCAAAGCGTAACCTCTCATGAGCCCTTAAAAGTTCTCGATGATCTTCGAAGATAGTTTCATGAGCCAACTTAAGAGTGTTTAGTTCTTTAGTTAGAAGCTCAATTTTCTCCTTATCATTGTCATTCGTTTGATTAGCATGATTAATTGACGTTTCATCATAGTATTCATCACTAGAGTTGTTAACAAGTAAATCATCATCCACAAGCAAGTCATCTTCATCACTATTAAAATCAACATACTCGGGATGTGTTACCTTTGGACCTTTGGCCATGAAGCATCTTCCAACACCTTCATTTGGTGAGTCAAATATGTCGTAGGAGTTGGTTGACACAAGTGCTAGACCGGCAACACCTTCATCTTGAGTATATTCGGAGTCGGAGTGATAGCTTCTCTCGGAGTGATTGTCGGAATCAGAGCCGGAAACCCATTCACCAACATGAGCTTGATGTCTTCGTTTTGTGTAGCTCCTTGATGACTTGTCCTTTCTTTCTGAATCCTTTCTTCTCCGTGAGGGTCTTCGTTCATAACGATCATCTCTACTCCTCCTCTCTCTTGGTGGTGATTCTTCTCTTTTGCTCCTTCTTCTTGGAGAATCTTCTCTTCTTTTGTAGGGTGTAGTACACTCATTGGAGTAGTGTCCAGGCTTCCCACAATTGTAGCAATTGCGCTCTCGACTAGAAGATCTCTTTTCATGATAAGACCTTGACTTTGAGCTTCTTTCTTTTCTTCTACTCTTGTAGAATTTGTTGAAGTTCTTCACCATTAGGCTCAATTCTTCATTGAAGGTTTGTTTCTCACATGATGATGTGGGGGCTTCACTTGAGGCTCTGTAAGCACCACTTGGCTTGTTGTGAAGTTCCTCCTTATCCTTGAGTGACATCTCATGAGCAACAATTCTTACAATGACTTCTGTTGGCTTGAGATTTTTGTAGTTTGGCATCATTTGGATCAATATGCACACGGTATCAAACTTTCCATCCAATGCTCTTAGGATTTTCTTGATGATGAATTTGTCGGTCATCTCTTCACTCCCTAAGCCGACAATCTCATTTGTGATAAGTGCTAGCCTAGAGTACATTTCAGCGACACCTTCACCATCCTTCATTTTGAACTTGTCAAGCTGACTTTGGAGCACATCCAACTTGGATTCCTTGACGGACTTGGTACCTTCGTGCATATCAATCAAAGTATCCCGAATTTCCTTTGCATCCTCAAGACGGCTAATTTTGTTGAATTCTTCGGGTCACAATCCGTTGAAGATGATATCACAGGCTTGAGCGTTGTATTGCAGCATCTTCAATTCTTCCGCATTCGCTTCACGGTTCGGTTCTCTCCCATCAAAGAATTCACCTTGCAAGCCAATACAAATAATTGCCCAAGCGGCGGGGTTATGTCCGAGAATATGCATTTTCATCTTATGCTTCCAACTAGCAAAATTAGTACCATCAAAGTAAGGACCTCTACGGTGATAGTTTCCCTCGCTAGACGCCATACTCTCCTAGGTTGTGAAACCAAGGCTATGACCACCAAAAGCTATGGAAATCAAAACAAATGGAGACCAAGGCTCTGATACCACTTGTAGGATCTTGAAGTATGTCTAGAGGGGGGGTGATTAGACTACTTGACCAATAAAAACTTAACCTTTTCCCAATTTTAGAGTTTGGCAGATTTTAGCTATTTTAGGACAAGTCAAGCAATCATCACACAATTCAAGCAAGCATGCAAAGAGTGTATAGGCAGCAGAAATTAAAGCGTGCAACTTGCAAGAAAGTAAAGGAAGGGTTTGGAGGATTCAAATGCAATTGGAGACACGGATGTTTTTGGCGTGGTTCCGATAGGTGGTGCTATCGCACATCCATGTTGATGGAGACTTCAACCCACGAAGGGTAACGGCTGCGCGAGTTCACAAAGGGCTCCACCCATGAAGGGTCCACAAAGAAGCAACCTTGTCTATCCCACCATGGTCGTCGCCCACGAAGGACTTGCCTCACTAGCGGTAGATCTTCATGAAGTAGGCGATCTCCTTGCCCTTACAAACTCCTTGGTTCAACTCCACAATCTTGTCGGAGGCTCCCAAGTGACACCTAGCCAATCTAGCAGACACCACTCTCCAAGAAGTAACAAATGGTGCGTTGATGATGAACTCCTTGCTCTTGTGCTTCAAATGATAGTCTCCCCAACACTCAACTCTCTCTCATAGGATTTGGATCTAGGTGGAAAGATGATTTGAGTGGAAAGCAACTTGGGAAGGCTAGAGATCAAGATTCATATGGTAGGAATGGAATATCTTGGCCTCAACACATGAGTAGGTGGTTCTCTCTCAGAAATGGTAAGTTGGAAGTGTAGGTTCATTCTGATGTCTCTCTCAATGAATGAAGAGGAGGTGGAGGGGTATATATAGCCTCCACACAAAATCTAATCGTTACACACAATTTACCAAACTCGGTGGGACCGAATCGTTAAACTCGGTCGGACCGATTTAGTAAACCTAGTGACCGTTAGTGATTTTCGGTGGGACTGACATGCAACTCGGTGAGACCGATTCGGTTAGGGTTAGGGCATAACATAATCTCGGTGAGACCGATTACACAAACTCGATGAGACCGATTTGGTAATAAGCTTTCCAGAGAGTTGGTCAGGTAAACTCGGTGGGACCGATTTTCTCTTTTCAGTGAGACCGAAATGTTACAAAAAGGAAACAGAGAGTTTACATTGCAATCTCGGTGGGATCGATCGCTCACTTCGGTTAGACTGAAACATTACGAAGGGAAACAAAGAGATTGCAACCCCATCTCGATGAGACCGAGATCCCTATCAGTAAGACCGATTTGCTTAGGGTTTGTGGTAGTGGCTATGACTTTTGGAATCGGTGGCGCCGGATAGAAAGAATCGGTGTGACCGATTTTGGCTTTAGGTTTAGGTCATTTGTGGATGTGGGAAAGTAGTTAAGGGTTTTGGATCATATCACTAAGCACATGAAGCAAGAGGCTCATTAAGCAACACCTCATCCCTTCTTGATAGTATTGGCTTTTCCTATAGACTCAATGTGATCTTGGATCACTAAAATGTAAAATGAAGAGTCTTGAGCTTTTGAGCTTGAGCCAATCCTTTGTCCTTAGTATTTTGAGGGATCCACTTTCATCATCCATGCCATGCCATTCATTGATCTTTCCTGAAATAATAGTCTTGGAATAGCATTAGCTCAATGAGCTATATGTTGTTATGAATTACCAAAACCACCTAGGGATAGTTGCACTTTCAAACGTCATGAGCACACCAGCTCAAGCCGCTGTTGTAAGTCCTTACTCCTCCTGCCTTGAACTGATTGGTACTGTGATGTGTTCGTTTAACTACTTGGTTTGCAGGCAATGTCAGTTACTCTATTCACTTTTATACATAGTTGTCTTAACGTATCATTTCACCTTACATGGTTTAAAAGAGATGAAGGATATTCTTTTGGTCTTGATCTGTAATCTAGTTATTATGTTCACGTGCGCACACAATGATAAAATAGCTTGTTTGTTTTATATCTGTTTGCCCATGATATGAATGATGTCATACTATGTTCATCCTACTTTAAACCATGTCTCTTTATCGTTAGATGTCAATGAATGTGAGGAAATAGACAATGCAGTAGGCATGCTACATGGACATAAGTTTCGAAAGTGATTTTATTATGTAGTTGGCACTACCATACATGCTAATGTATTATAGTAGTTCACCAAAATAAGTTATGTATAAATGTTTAACCTACTTTGTTTGTTTTTGTCTCATTAGTAACTTATCTGGTACACTAATCTACAAGTTCAAACTTTCAGGAAGCTATGGAACAAATGATTGAACAACCACAACCACCTAAAGGTGACGAGGCTACTATAGGCACAATGTCACCTCTTGCTGTAGTGCGTCAGTATCTCTCCACTAATAGTGCAAAAAGCACCTTCCTGCGTAATTCTGGGTTGGTTGTCAAGGTAACCTCGTCCAAATCGCCTATTGAACAAAATATTCCTGCTAGACAGAGTGATATATCTGTGCTCCAGACACAAGTCCAATCCCTAATGGACGTTGTTTCGGAAACAAGAATAGTGGTTGAGAAATGTCATCAAGATATGAATGGTTTTGAAACCAGACTATCACACATTCACTTCGTTTTTGAAGAGCAATGGCGGAAAAAAGGTGGAGATCATGCTGCTCCATCAGATTCTACAGCCCGAAACATTAGCACTCAGGTTAAATGATCTATGCTTCTATACATCTGATGGTGCTTTTATCTGGAAGGACTATAAACTTTATGCCAACATGCCTTTTGTTGTATGATTGGAATTTTTTTGTTGTGATACAACATTTATAATGCTGCCACAGGCTGCAGTAATTACGACACTATTTTTGTATAGTGTAGGTTTATCTTAGTAATGTATTCGGTGAAAAGCTTCGTAGGATCCCAACATGCCAACATTCGTCGGGCCCATTCCAATTGGGCTAAAAACGATTACGGGCCGAAATTGGCATGTAGCCCACTAAAAATATTTGGGCTTATAAATTAGAATAAGCTTTCAAATTTTTCTGGTAGGCCTGTGCCCATAGTGGGCCTTTAATAGGCCTAAACATAATTTGGGCCCTCAGTAAAAATAGGCCGCTTACAGGTGTAAATATCTCGAGCCCATAAAAAACATGGGCTTTTAATAGACCAAAAGTGAGATTGGGCCCTGATTGTGCCAAATAACCAACTGGACTTAGCAAGCCGAAATGGTGGCCCATTTACGATGCGGATATTTGACAGGCCGAAATTCGGACGGGCCGTAAATGCGCCGACCTAATACACGGGCCTTTAACATGCCAGAACTTCGGTTGGGCTAGATTATCGTCATTTTTATATGGGTCGTTAATGGGCCCGATATGACGTTGGGCCACACATGGCCCATGGTTTACGTCCGGCGTTAACAGGCCGAAAATGACAACAGGCCGAAAGTGGCCCAAATCTATAGTTGGCCTCTAATAGGCCGAATGACAGACATGGCCGAATATGACCCAAATCATTCACGGTCGTTTATGGGCCAAAAGTTTTGATGGCCTGTAAATGGGCCCAAATGAAGTTGGACCTTTAACAGGCCGGAAATACACCGGGCCGTAATTTGGCCCAATTACTTAGCGGACTGTTAACAGGCCAGAAGTGACCATGGGCTGCATTGATGACAAGTTTAGACCAGGCCGTTGACGGGCCGATTTGACAGAGAATGTTGGGCCTTTAGCTGGGCCGGCCCATTGTGGTCCACAAAATCTTGTGGGCCTTTATCTGGGCCGGCCCATTATGGTCCGCTAAATTTTGTGGGCCTTTAGCTGGGCCGGCCCATTATGGTCTGCTAAATCTTATGGGCCTTCGTTTGGGCCGGCCCATTTAAACTTTGTGGGCCACTTTTGGGCCGGTCCACATGTCAACATATAATAGGCCCATCTCGACCGTTGGATGAGTGACACCGGTGCCAATGCGGAGCTGACACGTGGATCCGTCGGCCAATGAGAATTTTACACGTGGAAAATCGGCATTGGTCGTGGGTGTTAACGGGTTATCGGATCCAAAATCCAACCTGATAGCTTAACGGTGTTCCGTTATGGTGGATGCCACGTGCCAGTCACCCTTGACGAAAGCGCTTCTGTGACGCGTGATTTATCGTCATGGAAGTGGACACTTCCGTGATGATAATTTTGGTAATGTCATGGAACACTTCTACGACAGCACATGTATGACTATCATGATTCTGTCATAAATTTGTCATGGATGTACATGCATGACAAAAAACGCGACCTACTTTGACAAACACGTATCATCACGGAAGTGTTTTTTTGTAGTGTCCGGTGACCAAATGAGGCGTGGGGGAGATGAATGAGCCGCGGGAGGGGTCGGGGTCTCTTATATAGCTGCGGGGGAGGCTTCTAGAGCTCACGGACGAGCTCACGCCAAGCTCTAATGGAGGACATTGGATGGGCATGGCATGGGCATGGAGCTAGCGGTCCATTTAAGGTGAACCACGACAAGGCACTGACGGAGGGCATCACGGGGCAACTACTAGACATGAATGGGGGTCGAGACAAGGAGAGAGCGGATGAGCATAGGGGCAAGAATGCGCCAGAGCTTGCAATCTTCATGACAGAAGTGTGATCACCACACGCACTACAGCAAACAGCGGGTTTTGGCCAGGTCGACCATCTCTACATAGTGCTATTAGAATAGATGAAGAAAGAATTTGGTCCAAGGGCAAAGAAGAGATTTGCAGATGGCCCCAAAGCAGACCAGCAGCCAAGTGTTTGTGTTGTGCAGTGGGGGCACCATCTTTGGAATGAAGGAAAGGATTTTTCTGGTGATGATCACATACTAAGATGATCATCTCTGCAAATTTGCAGCTCATTAGGATGAAGATAAATGGTACTTGTTGTAGAAACCTCCATAATGGCAAGAATTAGAGATTTGGATGATGCACTCACATGAAGATGCAAGTTGAGCTGAAATTGGGCATGGCCTAATGATTTGAAGATATGAAGCTGCTCAAAAAGTTTCAGGCCATTTGGATGAACCAAACTAGCACTTGCTTCACAAAGCTATATTCTGACCAAAAACTTGGAAACATTCCACATGGAAAATGGAGTAATGTACTGAGCCAAAACTTGGTGGAGGGAGTTGATATGGATAGGAGAATGCCCTGGTAAATTGTCAGCTTAAATGAAGCAACATAAAATATAGTTGCTTCACAAACTGAAAATCTGACCAAAAACCAATATTTGGAGCTGGGATCACATAAATGAGTTACATGAGCTCCAATTTGGTGGAGATTGATGATTTTACCAAATGAAGGATGTGGCAAAGTTTCATCTCATTTGGACATGCCTAGAATATAATTCCTTCACAAAGTTCCTTCTTGTGCAGAAACTTTGTAAAATTATTGAAAACTAATTACTAGGAAAATGAGGTTGAAATTTTGCAGAGGGCAATGATATGGATAGGAAAAGGTGTCCAAGAAGTTTGGGGTCAAATGGGCAAAGATCCATAGCACTTGCTTTGCAAAGTACCATTTAGGGCAGAATAGGAAAAGAATTATTTGAGCAAGATAAATAACATGGCAAATGAAATATTTTGCCATATTTGAGCAAGATAGGACCCAAAAAAATTATGAGAATTATTTGGGAATTTTTGGAGTGATAGAAAGATGGGTTGCTTCACAACCTAGGGCAAATAGGATAATTCCTTTATCAGAAAAGGAATATTCTCAATAAAAAGAATATTGGGATTTAGGATAGAATGGAAATGACATGAGCTAGGGATGGTTTTGTGGATGACAAGCCACTATAAAACCTAGGAAGACATGATCTTCCCATGTTTTGGAACCACATAGCCACAAAAAAGCAAATCAAATTAATAAACCCAAGAAAATCAAAGGAAAAAAGAAAAGGGCAAAATCCAAGGTGTCACACTTGTGCTTTTGATCTCCATCTCCAAAGCAAGTTTTACGTGGCTACTATGGGCTTCTAGCAAGAACCATTCTTACCTACAGCACAAAAACCACAATGGTGATTTATCAAATTTGCTGTTTTAACCTTCAACAAGGACCGGCCGCAGTCAAATTTGATTCAACTAATGTAGGAGAAAAAGACACCCGCCAGCCACCTTTATGCAAAACTAGTTGCATGTCTGTCGGTGGAACCGGTCTCACGAACATGGTCATGTAAGGTTGGTCCGGGCCGCTTCATCCAATAATACCGCCGAATCAAAATAAGACATTGGTGGTAAGCAGTATGACGATCACTGCCCACAACTCTTTGTGTTCTACTCGTGCATATCATCTACGCATAGACCTCGCTCAGACGCCACTGTTGGGAAACATAGCATGCAATTTCAAAAACAACTCCTACGCTCATGCAAGACCTATCTAGGAGATGCATACCAATGAGGGGGAGAGTGTGTCTACGACCCTCGTAGACCATAAGCGGAAGCGTTTCACAACACGGTTGATGTAGTCGAACTTCGCGATCCACTGATACGTCTCCAACGTATCTATAATTTATGAAGTATTCATGCCATGTTTACAATAGTTTTATATGATTTTGGTATGATTTGATTAGAACTAACCTGGACTGACGCTGTTTTCAACAGAACTAGCATGCTGTTGTTTTTTGTGCAGAAATAAAAGTTCTCGGAATGTGCTGAAAATCAACGGCGATTTTTTTTGGAAAAATAAAAAATACTGGAACACAAAGTTATCAAAGAGTCCCATGGGCCCCACGAGGGTGGGGGGGGGGGGCGCCCACCCCCCGGGGTGTGCCCTTGTGCCTGGTGGACTCCTCGTGGGTCCCCCTAACTTGTTCTCGACATGAAACCCTCCTATAAATGCCCAAACTTCCATAAAATAACCTAGATCGGAATTTCCACCGCCGCAAGCCTCTGTAGCCACGAGAAATCAATCTAGGCCCTCTCTGGCACCCTGCCGGAGGGGGCCATCATCATCGGAGGCCATGGGGAAGGATCCAGGAGGGGCCATCATCGCCATGAAGGCCAAGTACCAGAGGAGGAATCTCTCCCCATCCAGGGGGGAGGCCATGGAGGAGGAAGCACAATGGGGAGAACCTCTCCTCCTCTCTCTCAGTGGCGCCTGTCGGTGTCAAAACCGGCGGATCTCGGGTAGGGGGTCCCGAACTATGCATCTAAGGTCGATGGTAACAGGAGGCGGGGGACATGATGTTTACCCAGGTTCGGGCCCCTCTCTATGGAGGTAATAGCCTACTTCCTGCTTGATTGATCCTGATGATATGAGTATTACAAGAGTTGATCTACCACGAGATCGTAATGGCTAAACCCTAGACGTCTAGCCTATGAGGATTATGATTGTGTATATGTCTGCCTCTATGGACAAAGCCCTCCGGTTTATATAGACACCGGAGGGGACTAGGGTTATACAAAGTCGGTTACAGAGAAAGGAATCTTCATTATCTGGTCGCTAAGCTTGCCTTCCACGCCAAGTAGAGTCCCATCCGGACACGGGACGAAGTCTTCTGTCTTGTATCTTCATAGCCCAACAGTCCGGCCCGCATCAATTCCGGCTGTCCGAGGACCCCATAATCTGGGACTCCCTCAATAGCCCCTAAACCAGGCTTCAAAGACGAGGTCTCCGGCGCGCAGATTGTCTTTGGCATTGCAAGGAGGGTTCCTCCTATGAATACTCCAAAATTGTTTCCGAACAAAAATAGTGTTCGGCCTTGCAAAACAAATACCATACACAACCGTAGAGAGTATAATACTTCACGAGTCAAATCTGCTGACAACTTTTTGCATCATGACATCACGTCGATGTCCGGTTATTATTTGAACCGTTTTTTAGCCCACCGCTCCATATTTCAAGATGCGGTTTCATTGGCATGTCTTGTCAAAGCAGAGATCGTGTCCCCTTATTGCGGGATTCTCATCAATACGGGCATGGGTAATCCAACCGTACCGTTTGCACGGCCCTCGGGGGTAAGCGAGTTTTTAGGGCAAGTGGGGAGGCGCTTGACATTCACTGCCTTTATAAAGAGATAAGGATCCACCTCTTTCACCCATGCCTTGTTTCTCTCTGGTTTCCCCATTCTCGAGCTCCAGCGCCCAAGCTCTCATCCTTTCCGCCCCCGAAAACCACTCCAGCCATGTCTGGATCCGGAGTGTAGAGCAAGTGGATGGCCTCTTCTGTCAAGGAGAAGGACATCAAAAAGCTCCGGGAGGCCGGGTATCTGGCCAAGGAAATCGCACACCGACTTTCGGCCGAGGGATAGATCCTTGCCACTCCAGAGCCCCACAAGAGGTTTGTATTCCTCCCTCACTTTGTCTGCAGGCTGGGATTTCCTCTCCACCCATTCGTCCACGGACTCATGTACTATTACGGGTTAGATTTCCATGATCTATCCCCAAATTCTTTCCTCAACATCTCAACATTCATCGTTGTGTGCGAGGCCTTCCTCCGCATCCCTCCACACTTCGGACTGTGGCTAAAGACCTTCAACGTGAAGCCGAAGGTGGTGGGTGGTCAACACGCAGAGTGCGGAGGCGCCATGGTGAGCAAGATGCCCAATGTCACATGGCCATCAGGTACTTTTAACGAGTTCGTCAAAGGGTGGCAACAACAGCGGTTCTATGTCACTGAGCCACGCGACACCACCTGGGTTGTGACTCACGAATTTCGATCCGGAGCCCCAATGCGAATCATGTCCTGGCCCGAGAAGGGCCTGGACTGGTCTTCGTCAGACAAGCTGACAGTGCTCCTGGCGCGTATCAAAAGCATGGGGGACAAGAACATAAAGCTTGTCAATGTGGTCCAGGTGATGTTAGTTCGCCGGATCCTTCCATGCCAAAGCCGGACTTTCCATCTATGGGAGTTCGATCCGGCCAAGCACCAGACCCTACTGGAGTTCTTCGACACTACACACGAAGACATCTGGAAGGTGCTATTCAAGCCCAGCAAAACATGGCCGGACACGGACAAGGATCGCGGGCACAACTTGGACCGCCCTGCTAGTCCAGTAAGTCTTTACATGTTTTCAAGGTGTACCCTTTACTCACATACTTGAGGAAAACGCCTAAGCTTCCCTATTAATTCTCTCAGAGATGGACAAAGAAGGCAGAGAGGATTTACTGTCCGGCTCCGCTGCCCGAGGACCCAGCAGGCCCACTTCTGATGAAGATGCTGGTTCCGGTGCCCTATAAGGCGCCGAAGAAGAAGGCCAAGAAGGAGGACAAGGAGAGCAGGGCGGTCTCCACTGCAAGGGCACTTCGGACATGACGTCCGAAGACGCCGAGGCTCACTTCTCCATCGCCAAGGATGACGAGGAAGAGGAGGAAGAAGAAGAAGGACACCATCCCCCTGCAAGGGGGAGAAAGAAGAGGGCGGCCTCCACACATTTGGAGGCTGAAGCATCTAAGAAGGGGAAAGCCTCCCTTTCGGACGACTCCTCCTCGGCCACCGACAACAGCCCAGAATGGAACCCCAGGGTCAAGCCCCTGGCCCAACCGTGAGTATTCCAAAACCCGGACACTTTCATCTATCCGGCCTCACTACTTCATAGTTTTAATGTGTTGAATCACGCATTTGCAGTCCTCCTTGGTCCAACCTCGAGCGATCCTCATCGGAGGACTCGCTGGACCCGGCGGTGACGGACATCGGGACCATTCCGGCGGCCTCCTCTCCCAAGGCCATGGACAACACCAAGGTGTCGTCCCAAAGGGTCCCATGCCAGGGAGAGACCCAAGAGACCGTGGAGGCGGCGCCGGAGGGCAAAACCTCGGCACCCGGACACATGGGGTAGCAAACCCCTATGGATACTGATGATGGGGGCCATATCAAGTTCGGCCTGCAGCCGAATACAATTCTGGAGACCCAAACGGCTCCGGAATCAGGCGAGCAACCTCCTTCAAAGGAAGGGGGTGCACCTATTCCACCGGTGACCTCTGTCCATACAGAGGCACTGGATACTTTGCTGGAGGCGCTGCAAGGCGCTTCCATCATTGAAGAAAACCGTACCCTTATGGGCGCGGTGATTGAGAAGATTCAGTCCGCGAAAAGCAGGCTGACTGAAGCATGCACAAGCCTTCCAACAGGTTTTGAGGTAAGCAACGCGAATATATATATAAAGAATGTCATAGTATAGACAGTAGCCCCTGATACACTGTCCGGTGTTCGAAAAGAAAAACCAGACAAATGATCAAATAAGTTTCGCAGGAGACTAACTATGAAATGTCTATGTGAATAAGCAGGCATCATTACTAGCTACAACCTCCCATGCTGCTGAGGTCTCCGGACTGAAGCAGAGTCTGAAGTGGGCCGAGGAAGAGCTCGGTCGCGTGAAGAAACAGCTGGAGGATAACCAAGTTATTTTAATAACCTTGTCTATATTCAATAAGGATGAATAATTTGTTCTGACTAAAAAATGTCATGATATTTATTAGGAGCAGCGACCGAGGTCGAGGCTCTCAAGAAGGCCTTGGCCGAGGCCGAGGAGAAGGTGGCCAAGGAGCAGGCCGCTCGGGAAAAGCACGAGGCCAGGGTGAGTGAGGTCCAACAAGAGCTCCAGGAAGCCGTGAAGAAGTGCGAGTCCTTGGAGCAAAATATTGCGGATAAAGAGTCTGAACTCACCAAGGCTCGTCAGTCCGGACACGATGCCTGGGTTGAAGCCTAAGGCGCCCTCCAAGAAATCCAGGAGGCCAGAAAAATCGCGGCGGGTAAGGCCTTTATTATGCAGAGCAAATATGTGAAGAAAAGGTTCCTTTTACTGACCCGAATTCGGAGTTCTCCAGGGGTGTTTGCTGATTTTCCGTGCAACGTGTCAGACGCCACAGAATTCTACTGAGCCGAAGAGAGGAGCTCTATGGAGAAGTTGTTTTGGTCGCAATGCCTTGCGCCAGAATATCCGGTGCCCTTTATCGATCAGCTGAAACAGTTGGTCGAGCTGCATAGGGCGGAGGAACTAGCCATGAAGGATTTAATAATCTGGCTATGGCCTGCCAAATCTATTCCCAGCAGCTACTTCAGACTCGTGAAGCGGCTGGTTAGTGCCTGCCCTCGATTTGACGCCATTAAGCGGTGGACCTGCGTTGAAGGCCCACGAAAGGCCTTCGCCCGCGCCAAGATGCACTGGGCTAAATTGGATGCCACAAAGCTGATGACCAAAGGACCGCCTGTGGGCAAGGAGCACCGCAAGCCCGAGATGTACTATGATAGTGTCTTAGAGGGATCCCGCATTGTGGCGGAGCGATGTGCCAAGGATGTTATATTTCCATGAATACATTCATGTTATCCTGTGTTGTAATATGAAACAAGATCGTTATGTAATATAATGCTTGTTATTTAAAAAAAATTACCTCCCGTGCAGCTGTTTTACATTAAATCTGAGAGTTGGCCAGTCGTCGACTTCAGCCCCCTCGTAGGAAGTACGGGGGTGTTCGGGATAAATCTAAACACTCTTTACTCCAGAGTTTGGTCCTTAAAGGAGGTGTTTAGCGCAACGAACCAGGCAATCGGACTATAAGGCTTTATCACCCTCACTTAGCCATAGGAGTTTGACAATAAAAATTTAGGTGCAGCCCCTAGTGTTCGGAAGTCCAAACTTGGGGTACTGTAAACACCTAATCAAATCAAAACTGAATCGTCGCACGATGCATTAGAAATCGCACAATGCCGAAGAAATCGCTAAAGATTTTGGGACCTCTCGAACAGCTGACCGGCTCTCACCGCATCATGACAGTCAGTTTTTGGCTTTCACTACTGAGGTGCTCGTCTGGAAGAACCGGGACACAATCGCAGTAGTTCTCCCTTTACTACCCTAGCCGATATAGCGGAATGTAAGGTAGCAAGCACAGGAGCCGGGCAACCCAACTATTGACCCAAGAATTGATTCAGAGCCGATGCATATAATGCCATAAGTTCGAGGTGTCGAACTACTGTAAAAGTGTTTGGACTTTCTTGCCGTATTATGGGCACAATGAAGCCCCTGGAGAATTAAAGCGTACCAAAGTGTACGGTTGCAATTGACAAAAATATCAAGAAAAAAATGAAACAACAAGTTAATGTCATAAAAATTGGGATGCAAACTTTTTTTATTGTAATTTAATAATACGTCGAAGTGCATGTATACAAGTAGTGCGATAAACCAAATGACTGTTTAACCTGCCGAGACCAAGGGGGGGCTGTGTGCAGGTCCGAAGATAGATAGAATGATCATCGAAAAGAATAGCTAGAGATTTCCTCGCGTGTTCGAGCTACTTCCCTCCTTGGTAAGTCTGTCCTTTGATAGGTCCGGCAATCAGGTCACCAGTGAATGCCTGGAAAAAAGAAACCTAAAAAGAAAGAAAAAAAGAAAAATTACGTGTGTCCCGGAGCGGTTTAGCCGCATTGTGGAACACGATCTAGCAGTGCCTCCATCTATGCCCATGGTATTTTAAGTGCGTATTTATGTACGTACGGTACGAATGCCGCCGTTTGGTCAGGTTTGGGACGGATGTCGAATTGCTAGTTAAGCTCTTGACGAGCTGGACTGTCCCGCTGCAAGGTGATAGTCTCCAACATATCTATAATTTTGATTGTTCCATGCTATTATATTACCCATTTTGGATGTTTACGGGCTTTACTATACACTTTTATATCAATTTTGGGACTAACCTACTAAACGGAGGCCCAGTCCGAATTGCTGTTTTTTGCCTATTTCAGTGTTTCGCAGAAAGGGAATATCAAACGGAGTCCAAATGGAATGAAACCTTTGGGAGCGATCTTTTTGGAACAAACACAATCCATGAGACTTGGAGTGGACGTCAATAAGCAGCTGATGCGGCCACGAGGGAGCTTGGTGCGCCCTAGGGGGGACGCGCCCTCCTGCCTTGTGGGCCCCTCGTGGCTCCACTGATCGACCTCCTTCGCCTATATATATCTATGTACCCGAAACCTTCTAGGAGCACCACGACAAACTATTTCCACCGTCGCAACCTTATGTATCCGCGAGATCCCATCTTGGAGCCTTCGCCGGCGCTTCGCCGGAGGGTGAATCGACCACGAAGGGCCTCTCCATCATCACCAAGGCCTCTCCGATGAGTTGTGAGTAGTTAACCGCAGACCTACGGGTCCATAGTTATTAGCTAGATGGCTTCTTCTCTCTTTTTGAATCTCAATACAAAGTTCTCCTCGATCTTCTTGGAGATCTACGATACGTCTCCCACGTATCTATAATATTTGATTGTTCCATGCTATTATATTACCCCTTTTGGATGTTTATGGGCTTTATTTTACACAATTATATCATTTTTGGTACTAACCTACTAACCGAAGGCCCAACCCATAATGTTGTTTTTTGCCTATTTCAGTATTTCGCAGAAAAGGAATATCAAACTGAGTCCAAATGGAATGAAACCTTCGGGGGCGTGATTTTTGGAACGAACGTGATCCGGAGAGCTTGGAGTGCAAGTCAAGAAGTTGCCAAGGAAGCCACGAGATAGGAGGTCGCCCCCCTGTAGGGCGCGCCCCCCTATCTCGTGGGTCCCTCGGGCGGCCACCGACGCACTTCTTCCTCCTATATATACCTACGTACCCCGAAAACATCCAGGAGCACCACGAAACACAATTTCCACCGCCGTAACCTTCTCTATCCACGAGATCCCATCTTGGAGCCTTCGCCGGCACTCTGCCGGAGGGGGAATCAACCACGAAGGGCTTTTACATCAACATCCTTGCCCCTCCGATGAGTTGTGAGTAGTTTACCACAGAACTACGGGTCCATAGTTATTAGCTAGATGGCTTCTTCTCTCTTTTTGGATCTCAATACAATGGTCTCCCCCTCTCTTGTGGAGCTCTTTTCGATGTAATCTCTTTTTGCGGTGTGTTTGTCGAGACCCGATGAATTGTGGGTTTATGATCAGATTTATCTTTGGATAATAATCGAATCTTCTCTGAATTATTTTATGTATTATTGAGTTATCTTTGCAAGTCTCTTCGAATTATCCGTTTGGTTTGGCCTACTAGATTGATCTTTCTTGCCATGGGAGAAGTGCTTAGCTTTGGGTTCAATCTTGCGGTGTTCTTACCCAGTGACAGAAAGGGTTGCAAGACACGTATTGTATTGTTGCCATCGAGGATAACAAGATGGGGTTTATATCATATTGCATGAGTTTATCCCTCTACATCATGTCATCTTGCTTAATGCGTTACTCTGTTCTTATGAACTTAATACTCTAGATGCAGGCAGGAGTCGGTCGATGTGTGGAGTAATAGTAGTAGATGCAGGCAGGAGTTGGTCTACTTGTTATGGACGTGATGCCTATATACATGATCATGCCTAGAAAATCTCATAACTATGCTATCAGTGTACTAGAGTAGGGGTACACT
Organism: Triticum aestivum; assembly: GCF_018294505.1. NCBI lineage: Eukaryota > Viridiplantae > Streptophyta > Magnoliopsida > Poales > Poaceae > Triticum > Triticum aestivum. Next base: position 499,942,747 of record NC_057810.1, read on the forward strand.
AGTATCCCGAACTTGTGCACGGGCAGTTCCAACGCCCCGCGGCAAGGCTTGCCGGGTGACCACCAAGGTCCTCCGTGGCTCCTTTGGAGCCATTCAAGAACAAAGTATTCAAGCCAAAGAGACAAGGCCCCGGCAAGAGGAGCTTGCCGGGAAGGCCAACCAAGGCATCTCGAGGAACTTGTCGCGACGCGCCGCGCGTCCCGGCAAGGCCCGGTGAGCGAAAGGCTTCCGGACGCGACAAGACAATGGCCGCGGCAAGGCGTTTGCCGCGGCAGGCTACCACTCTGTACCCACGCTCCAGCACATCCACCAACGTGTCGCCTTGGGGTCTTTCCAGGCGCGCGTGGCAGGAGGCTGTGCAGCCAGCGGTGCGAGGTGGCAAGCGACGCTGACAAGATCACCATCGTGGCAGACAGTGGCGCCCCTGACGGTCCTTTTTGCACTATTTGGGCGACACAGACGGGCATTCAATGCCCTTGTCCCCTGCTGTCAGGGTTAGGTAGGATGTACTGTGCAGGTAGCTGTACCAACCACCCCTCTTTTTCCACTTTTACCCTTGTCTACGTTGCCACCTGTCGGTGACCCCTTGAGCATATAAAAGGAGGCCCATGCGCAACGTAGAGGGGGGTTCGTTGGGTTCGGTTGGAAGCCAGAAAACACTCACGCTCGGTCTCGTTAGCAGCTCGAGTGTACTGTAGCACTCAGCGCTCCCGAGCAAGAACTCAATACAATCAGACAAGCAGCAGTAGGAGTATTATCTCTCCGGAGAGCTCCGAAGCTGGGTAAACTGCTCGTGTGCTTCGCCTCGATCTGCTCTTCGTGCGATCTCCGCCCCCCGCCGAACCGAAAGGGGCCCGGTCCGCCGGTCCCCATAGGTGTTCGTGGATCAGCTTCCCCGACATCTTTGGCGCGCCAGGTAGGGGGCGTCGAGTTTGTGTGAACCTGATCCGGCGTGCACACGAGCCAGATCTTCATCTTCTTCATCGACATGCCACCGAAGAAGAAGACTTCGGCGGCAGCTGTTCCGTCCACGTCGATCCCATCATCACCGGAGCAATCGGGCGGTGGGGTAGACGCCGGCGGAAGAACGGACATCGACGAGGGAGCTCATGACGCTGCCAGGTCCAAGGACAAGGCTGCGCAGACCTCGGCGTCCGTGCATGTTCCGCGCCCATCTCAGGAGGCGCAGGACCGACAGCGTCATGGTACTTGCAGTACCATACATTTTTTGGGCCAAGATCGAGCTGGTGGATCTCGGGGTGCTCAAGACCAGCATGCACGCCAACATGCTGGCACGAGCGAGGCACGGTCGCCTGGACGAGATACTGCTCCTTCTAACATAGTTAGAAGTCCGAGCATATCCCGCTCCTCGCACCGTTCTCCACTGCCACCCACCACTCCAGCAGAAGCTTTGGCGCAAGCTCAACTGCTCCTGGATTACCCTCCAACGGAAGACAAGATCGACGGATGGAGGGCCACCATTCAGAGTCTCATCGGCTTCGCCAACGGCGATACTCCGCGGCAGCCGAGCACATCGCTGCCGCGGCAGGACCGCCAGGCATGAGCCAATGGCGACGAAACCGGTGGGAGTGCAACCACCAGGCACTCTCCACCCCGAAGGCCAAGATCGCCGACTCGCCGGATCAACCTCGACAGCGACTCCACCGCATCGTCACATCCACGAGCTCGCCGCGATCAACGCCAAGTTCTTCACGAACGACAACAAGAAGACGCTCGTACTCGCATCGAGCACCAAAGAGAAGCGCGACGTCAATCAGACCAGCGCGCTGGGCCCTCTGTCGACATGCATGCGCCAGGGGAACCAGGCGACTTGCCGTACGCGGTAGGTTGCCCTGCGTTCACTCGTGAGCTGCGGCAAGTCCAGTGGACCAGCACGAAGAATTTCAAGCCAGACATGCCAGAGAAGTACGACGGCAAGTCGCATCCGTCGGAGTTCCTCAGCATCTACACCATCGCGGTGCAAGCTGCCGGGGTACGGGACAACAAGATCCTTGCAACCACTTCCCACTGGTGCTCAAACCCAATGTCAGATCCTGGCTCATGCACTTGCCGGACAACTCCATATCCTCCTGGGCAGACCTATGCCATCAATTTGTCGGCGCCTTCACAGGCGGCCACAAGCCTCATGGCCAAGAGAGCGATCTTCATCTGCTCGCCCAGAAGGAAGGAGAACCCCTGCGCAAGTACATTCGGAGATTCAGCCGTGTATAGCACAACATCCCAGATGTCCACCCTGCCACGGTAATCAGCGCGTTCCATCAGAATGTGCGGAACCGCAGGATGCGGGAGGAGATGGCGATGTGTAAGATCAGAGACGTCAGTGAGCTATATTGCCTGGCCGACAAGTGTGCACGTGCTGAGGAATGGAGGAAACTCCCCGGAGAGAATACAGGAGCAGGAGGATCTGATAGTGAGGAGACTGCCCCGGCAAGGAAAAACCGGTGGCGGAACAACAGGAAGAAGAAAGGTAAAGAGGTGCTAGTCATTGAGAAGTCCGGCAAGAAAGCCAAAGCTGGTAGCTCCGACAAGGAGATTGCCGCGGGCACCAGCTACCAGGCTGTGGCGATCGCCGACAAGCAGGACGGCACCAACAAGCAGTACTGCAAGATCCACCGCACCAAGGGCCATGACCTTCAGAGCTGCAAGAAGGTCGAGCAGCTTGTCGAGCAGCAAAAGGCTGAATACGAGCGACGCGACAAGGAGAAAGCCCAGGAAGGTACTGGAGGAGTTGGCAAGAAACGCCCCGGCCGGGGAGGACGCCGCGACAAGGACAAGCAGCAGCAAGGAGACAGACCTCCCCACGGCCGCGACAAGGATGAAGATGACGACGACGATGAAGATATGGATGATGACGAGACCGATGAGCAGGAGTTCCAGAAAGCCACAGAGGTCCTGTGCGTTGACGATGGTGCTTCTCTGCATACTTCACACCGCCTCTGAAATGGGTGCGGGAAGTCAATGCAGCAGAACCACCCATCGAGTCACGGAAGCCTCTGAAATGGTCCGGCACGCCTATCATCTTTGATATTGAGGACCACCCTGATCGCATAACTGCGGTCGGGTGCTTGCCGATGTTGGTTTCACCAACTATCCGCAACCTCAAGGTCACTAAGTTGCTAGTTGACGGCGGGGCCGGCTTAAACCTGATCTCCTCCGCGGTGCTCCAGAAACTCCAGATCCCTGATAGCGAGCTCGAAGAGACCGGCACATTCCAAGGAATCAATCCGGGAAGGAGCAAGCCGAAGGGAAAGATTACGTTGCCGGTGACATTTGGCAGCGAGTTGAACTTCAGGACTGAGAGGGTCACTTTTGACTTTGATGATTTTCCATTACCTTACAATGGGATACTAGGCCGTCCAGCACTCGCCAAATTCATGGCAGCCTCTCACTATGCATACAACATACTGAAGATGCCAGGCCCGATAAGTGTCATCTCTGTCCCTGGCGACAAGAAGGATGCTCTTATCTGCGCCGACAAGATCTACCGGGAAGCAGCAGCAGCAACAGATCGCAAGTCACTCGCCGTTGAAGCTCCCGGGGCGAAGAAGAAGATCAAGTCCGGCAAGAGTTCTGATGCCCACTCCGGCAAGCGCACCTCTTCGGAGTGCTGCGCTACCGTCGAGGACGCACCATCGAGCTCCACCGGCAAGTGTAAGAAGACAATGGCAGCTCCACCAGAGAGCAAGAAGGTGTCCGCCAAGGAGGATGGCACTGGTGGTACCTTCACTATCAGTGCCACTCTCGACCCTAAATAGGAAAGCGCGCTCGTTGCTTTCCTGTGGGCGAATGTCAACGTATTTGCGTGGCAACCGTCTGACATCCCCGGTGTTCCCAGGAGAGTAATCGAGCACCATCTTGCCGTCTGTCCTCATGCGCGGTCTGTCAAGCAGAAAGTCAGGAAACAGGCACTGGAGCGCCAAGAATTCATCGCAGAAGAAATCAAGAAATTGGAAGCAGCAGGCCTTGTCAGAGGAGTGCTCCATCCTACGTGGTTGGCCAATCCTGTAGTCGTGCGTAAGGCAAACGGGAAATGGAGGCTTTGTATCGACTTTACCGATGTCAATAAAGCTTGTCCCAAAGACCCGTTTCCCTTGCCACGCATCGACCAGATTGTTGACTCCACGGCCGGATGTGACTTGCTTTCATTTCTTGATGCATACTCAGGATACCATCAGATCTTCATGGAAGAAGAGGATGAGGAGAAAACCGCATTCATCACCCCATGTGGCACATACTGTTTTGTATGGATGCCCTTCGGTTTAAAGAATGTTGGTTCAACATTTGCAAGGGTAGTCCACGACGCTTTTGATCCGCAAATGCACAGAAATGTGGAAGCCTACATGGATGACATAGTGGTCAAGAGCAAGGACAAGGCAACTCTGATTCAAGATTTATACAAAACCTTTGCAAATCTGCGCAAGATCAACCTCAAGCTTAACCCCGAGAAGTGTGTGTTTGGAGTCCCTTCCAGTAAGCTTCTCGGGTTCTTCGTGTCTCAGTGAGGAATTGAAGCCAATCCCGACAAGATCAAGGCCATTGAGCAGACTGAAGCACCAAAGCGCGTCAAGGATGTACGAAGACTTGCCGGTTGCGTAGCTACTCTCAGCAGGTTTATCTCTAGGTCCGCTAAGCGCGCCCTGCCGTTTTTCAAAATATTGAAAAAGGCAGGTCCAATGAAATGGACTCCGGAGGCGGAGGCTGCGCTGCAGGACTTAAAGAGATACCTGTCCTCCACTCCAACACTTGTCGCACCTAAGCCACAAGAGAAGTTGCTGCTATATATAGCGGCAACCAATCAAGTGGTTAGTGCTACGTTAGTAGTGGAGAGAGAGGCGGATGATGAGCCAGCAACCACGGCAGAGGCATCCAGCGACAAGCAAGGGACTTCACCGGCAAGCTCTGATCCCGACAAAGATGGATCTGCGCAGGAGCGTGACAAGATGCAGAAAAGAATGGTGCAGCGCCCAGCTTACTTTGTCAGTTCCCTTCTGCAGGGGGTTAGATCAAGGTACTCTGGTGTGCAGAAATTGCTTTTCGGCCTTCTCATGGCCTCGAGAAAGCTGTGCTATTACTTCCAAGCACATCAGATCACAGTCGTCACTCGTTTTCCGCTAAAGAGGATACTGCAAAATCCAGAAGCAACAGGCAGGATTGTCGAGTGGGCACTAGAACTGTCAAGCTTTGGCCTCAAGTTTGAGAGAACTTCAACTATCCAAAGCAGAGCATTGGCAGAGTTCATAGCAGAATGGACGCCAACACAAGATGAAGAAATTCCAGAGACGAGCATCCCCGTCAAGGAAGCAAGCAAATAGTGGCTGATGTACTTTGATGGTGCTTTCTTGCTGCAAGGCGCCGGTGCGGGCGTGCTACTTGTCGCACCCATCGGAGAACACCTCAAGTACGTAGTCCAGATGCACTTTCCCATGGAGCAAGCAACAAACAATACTGCAGAGTATGAAGGTTTGCTTGCCGGTCTCAGGATCGCAGCAGACCTTGGGATCAAGAAGCTCATTGTCAGGGGTGACTCACAGCTTGTCGTCCGCCAAGTGAACAAGAATTATCAGAGTCCGTTGATGGAAGCTTACGTTGATGAAGTGAGAAAGCTAGAAGAGCACTTTGACGGCCTGCAGATGGAACATGTTCCAAGAGCTCAAAATGACATTGCCGATGGACTGTCGAAGTGCGCGGCACTTAAGTTACCTGTGGAACCAGGGATCTTTGTGCTCAAGCTGACTCAACCATCCGTAACGCCATCAACTGGACATAGCAAGAAGATGAAGTTGATTTCTGGTGACTATTTTCCGGCAGAGCTCCCCGAAGCCGCCGCCAAGAAGGTCGTCAAAATCAACGCCAAGAGTGCTGAGGAGCAGTCTGCTCCGGCAAGCACTAGGACTTGTACCGTTAAAGCAGACGCTCCCGACAAGTTTTTCTCCGACAAGCTTGCCGGGGAACATCAAGCTCCGGCTGAGCTGCAGGTTCTTGCCGTAGAAGCGGATGTTCCCGTAGCAGCAGATGTGCCTTTAGTCCTTGTTGTCGAGCCGCAAGCTCCAACATGGGCACAACAGATTGTCCTTTTCCTTCAGACAAGGGAACTTCCCGAAGAGCAAGAAGAAGCGGAAAGAGTAGCCCGGCAGTCAAGTATGTACCAGTTTGTCGACAACACACTGTACAGAAGAAGACTCAACGGTGTGAAATTGAAGTGTATTCCCCGGGAAGACGGACAAAAGCTGTTGGCAGAGATACATGGAGGCATATGTGGACACCACATTGGCACAAGAGCACTTGCCGGCAAAGCATTCTGGCAAGGTTTCTTTTGGCCGACAGCCCTCCAGGATGCAACTGCACAAGTAACCAAGTGTGAAGCGTGCTAGTTCCATTCCAAGCAGATACACCAGCCAGCTCAAGCTCTCCAGACGATCCCTTTATCCTGACCATTTTCGGTCTGGGGGCTCGACATCCTCGGCCCCTTTCCCCGAGCTGTCGGGGGCTTTGAGTACTTGTACGTTGCAATCAACAAGTTCACAAAGTGGCCGGAAGTGGAACCAGTGAGGAAGGTGACAGCACAGTTAGCAGTCAAGTTCTTCAGGTCGATTGTTTGCCGTTTTGGGATCCCTAATAGGATCATCATCGACAACGGCACGCAATTCACGAGCCGCACCTTCATGCAGTACATCCAAGATCTTGGCGCCAAGGTCTGCTTCGCTTCTGTTGCTCATCCAAGAAGCAACGGTCAAGCGGAGAGGGCGAATGCTGAAGTGCTGCGCGGGCTCAAGACCAGAACTTTTGACAGGCTGCGCAAGTGCGGAAGGAACTGGATTGAGGAGCTGCCGGTGGTTCTTTGGTCGATCAGGACGACACCAAATCGAGCCACTGGCCAGGCACCTTTCGCTCTAGTCTATGGAGCAGAGGCAGTTCTCCTCACGGAACTCGTATACGGGTCACCTCGAGTGCTCGCTTATGATGAGCTTGAGCAAGAGCAGCTGCGACAAGATGATGCGCTGCTCCTTGAGGAGGACCGTCTTCAGGCTGCTGTACGAGCTGCTCGATACTAGCAAGCTTTGCGCTGCTACCATAGCCGCAAAGTTAATGCCAGAAGTTTCGAGGAAGGCGACCTTGTTCTTCGGCGCGTTCAGTCCGCCAAGAATTCCAACAAGTTGACGCCAAAGTGGGAAGGCCCTTAGCGGGTGAAACGAGTCACTAGGCCTGGCGCAGTCCGCCTTGAGACCGAAGATGGCATTCCGGTGAGCAACTCCTGGAACATTGAGCATCTTCGTAAGTTTTACCCGTAAGGCGCAGTTGCCGGAACCTGTTCCGGCAACCACCTTTTGTACAAGTCTTGCCGATGTTGCATGTAATCCTTTGTACAAAGCTGGGCGCAGAACCCGTGCATAAGTAAACATCATGTGCTCCGCACATCTTGTCAATTTCATGCTTTCTACTTTCTTTGCCTGCGTTATCTGACACTTTGTGCAGCACCTACCCCCGGTAAGCAATAACGAGCCGTAAGGCTCCATATCTTTATTTTCTCTTCTTTCTTTTTCTCAAAAAGGAAAGGAAGGTTCCCTCGCACACAAGTTTGCCGGGGGGATAGGAGAAGATAATGGTGTGGACCTGGCATCGTTCAAGGAAGTTTCGCCTTACCGGAAAGCAAACGACAGAAAAGCTAAGTTGCCAAACTTTGAGCAATCAGTTTTAAATTTTTAAGTTATCTTCCTCGAACGACCGTACTTTGTATGGAAAACCTGTGCGCGGAGGAACCAACTCGTAGCTAGTTGCACCCTTACTTTGTTTCGAGTCCGCTCAACAACTTAAGTGAGCTGCGACTAGTTGCGACAAGGTTTCTTGTCGGAAGCGGCACCGCCAGCAGGCTGCTGACGTCCCGCAATCAGCGCTCGCGGCTCAGGTGCCTGCGCCGACAAGTTCCCTGAAAGCGTAGGGCAAAAACATACAAAGGAAGGAATCAAGTAAAGGAAATAACATTGCAATCTCTACCCAAAATAGAGCTATATTACAAGATAGCTTGTCGTAGCTCTAATAGATTGTTCTCGTGACATGACCAGCAGCGACAAAGAGAAAGAGAAAACGGGCGGCCTAATCTACACGGTCGCCCTCAACCCTCTTGATCCCGCTCACCTTGTCCACAATGGGTGCGACAAGGGCTTTGAGCGCTTCCAGATCAGCATCCGGCGGCAGGGACTTGAGGACGTTGGTGAAGTTGAGGCCTGGGTTGCGGAAGGCCACCTTCATCAGCATCTTCTGGAGAGCTCCTGCGCAGATCTTGCATGACTCGTCGGCCAGCTGCTTTGGGATCTTCTCCCGGAGTCGCTGGAGGGCCGTCGCCACGCCTTTGAAGAACAAGCTGAGCTTGGCACTGGGTTGGAGGTGCTCGTCGGAGGAGTACCCGAGATCCTCCATCCCCAGCTGCGCCAGCTCCCCGTCGATGGCGGCGGCAAGATCCACAAGACCCTCAGTCCAGTGCTCCACAGTCTCCCTGAAAGCATCGTGGGCGGCAGCAGCATTCGCCAGCAGCGCCTCGTCGGCCTTGATCTTCTCCGTCCAGTGTCTGAGTCAAAGTAGCCAACTTCAACTCGAGATCTGCATTGGAATCCTTGGCGGCGCTGAGCTCCTTGCTCCTCTCAGCGAGAAGACCCTGCAGCTCACCATGAGCGGCAGCGTCCTTCTCGCGCTCACGCTTGAGCGCGGAAAGCTCCTCGCTGCTCGCCCTGAGATCGGCTTCCAGCTGCGCCTCCTTCGTCTCCAGCTCCTTTTGGGCGGCCTCGACAGCTGCGGCGGCATCCCTTGCTTCCTTGAGAGCCCCGCCAATTCCTTGCTCGCGCGCGGCAAGCTCCTTCTCGTAGCTGTCAAGATTAACCTTGCGCTGCGCCAACTCGCCTTCCCGCGCAGATAGCTTCTCGGCAGCAAGCCGCTGCTCCTCTTCAACTTCAGCCTTCTCGAGGAGAAAGGCTTTCTGCTCCTCGAGAAGTTGCTCCCGCTCCTCCGCCAGGGACCGGAGAGCTTCCTGTCTGAGACCCCGGAGCTCCTCTGCCCGCTTCTCGATGTCCACTCCCGCTTTCGCGACAAGTGCTTCTCGGGATGCCAGCTTGGCTTGTCGGGCGCGGTAGAGCGACAGCAGCTTCCGCAGCAGCCGCTCCTCCTCAGGCTCGTCGCTGCTGCTGCTTGGTGTGTTGACCAACGTCAGCCCAGCGGAGGCGAGCACCTCTCCATCCAGAATCTCTCCTTCGACCGGCGCCCTGGAGCTTGACGCCCAGGGGAGCTTGATGAAGATGCCATCGCCGGCCTTCAAGTAGGCGCCGGGCTGGGGCTCTTCGGAGCCTGGCTCTGCAGCAGCGGCGGAGGGATCGGCGGTCGGCGCAGCGCCTGGCGCTCCTGTGGCCTTGGGGCCGTCAGTGCGATCGCCGGGTCCCTCGCCAGCTTCTGCGGCGGCAGCCTTGGCGGCCTCTTCGCCGGCGGGATCATCAGCGCCGGCTTCTCCTTCGGTGGCAGCGGCGTCGTCGGTGTCACCGTGCGCGCCCTCCTCGCCGGCATCCTCGGTCTCCATTGGCTTCGTGGCAGATGGATCTGACGAAGGAAAGAAGGAGAAAAGTCAAGCAAATACCCAAAAAGAAAATCAGAAGAAGAAGAATACAGGGGAAGTTTTCAAGCAAAAGGATTACCTCCGCTGGGATCTGCAGTCGTGGTCTCAACCACCGGAGGATCACTGGTGCTGTAGCCGAAGCAGATGGCACTTCGGGAGCGGCTTCCGGGCACTCCTGGTGAGGCTACTCTGCTCCTACACAAACCAACAGTCATATATCAGCAAAGAAAGAGCAACCATGCGCGCCTGACAGCAGGAAGTAAACTATGTACTTACGCCGGGGGCTGCGCTGGGGGCTGCTTTGAGGAATGCTTGCCGGGTCCGGCAAGGTGGTTTCGGACATGTCCCCTGCCGTCGCAGTGGGATCATCCTCGATGACAATCACTGGGGCCTTGGCTCTCTTCGCCGCTCTCTGGGCTAGCGTCCTGAAAAGGAATAGGTTCAGAGTAAAGCAAATCAGATATAAGACAAAGCAACAAAATTGAAGAACTACAAGAATAGCAAGGAATCTTACTCTTCTTCTTCCTCGTCGGAGCTGAGCGCGGAGAGATCGAAGTCCGGCTCGCCTCCGGTGCGACGAGGCGGAGGAGTAGGTTCCCTTGCTCGCTTCGCAGGAGCAGTAGCAGTGGACCGGGAAGACCCCGCCCCAGTTGCAGCAGCGGCGTGAGGCGCTCCCGCGGCAACAGTGCTTGCCGCGGTAGAGCGCGTCGCGCGGCTCGGCGGCTGTTGACCCGTCTGCCGCCCCGCTACGTCTGCGGCCTTGCGGAGACGCCTTCATGGTGGAGCTGGGGGCTCCGCTTGCGGCAAGCTGTCTGAAGGTTCGGGTCCGACGAGCTCTCCCTCGCCGGGCTCACTCGGCTCATCTTCAGGCCCGACAAGCTCTTCCTCGCCGGCAAACTCCTCACGCTCGGCAAGGCTTGCCGCCTCTGCTGCCTCTGCCTCCTCCACGGTGAATCCAAACTCACCCGCGGCAGCGGCTGCCGCCGCCTCTTCCAGCCTGGTGGCGATGCGCTGCATCTCCGCATCAGTGGTGTCGCGGGTGAGGCTCTTCTGTTCATCGGCGCGGACCGGCACTTCAACCAGGCCGTCAAAGAAGTCTCGCACGACGTCGTTCGCAGGCTCTTGCCAAGTTGGGACGATTCCGTGCGAATCACACAACGGCATCATTGCATGGATGCGGTCGAGCGATGAGTTGTTGCACAATGGAACGACACCCCTCGACAACATGAATGGATGTTGACGATCGCGCTTGAACAGCTCCAGGAGCATCGCGTCCAGCTCCAGGACGGTGAAGTTGAAGTTGAGGCCCGGGCGCAGCTTCATGATATCCGCCGAGTTCTGGAACTCCCAGGCGGGTCTCCTCCTCTCCTGCAAGGGGGCGATGCGGCAGTGAAGAAAATCTGCGCCAACGGCTCCTACGGTGAGCCCGGCAAGCCTGAGGCGTAGGATCCGGGTGATGGCAATCTTCAGCCTGTCGTCCTCCGGGGCCACGTTGCTCCAATCATTGCCACGCACTATTGGGGCTTGGCGCAAGGCAGTAAATGGTTGCGGGTTCTCCTCGACAATCCAGCACCACTCTCCTCTCCATTCCTCCCACTTGTTGCGGAGCTCTCCCTCCAGATAAGCTTCCTTCTTGCCGACTCTCGAGATCCAGGCGATCCCGCCAGCAAGAGGCTCTCCTCTCTCAACCCGGGGCATAAAGAAGTGGCGGAAAAGGGCTACGTTTGGATGGACTCCGACAAAGTTTTCGCAGAGATGTGCGAAAACTTCCATGGTCAGAACGGCATTGGGGGTGAAGTCAAGGAGGCGGAACCCGTAGGTGTTCATGATGTCACAGAAGAATTCAGAGAAAGGCGGGCAGAGCCCGCAGTAGAAGAACAACGCAAAGAAGGGGTACCCGTTTGGAGCCAGTTCCGAAGCGGCAGCCGGGAGTACCCTCGTGCGCGGATGCGCTCGCGTCTCCGTCGACCAGAAGAGGTAGTAGTACTCCCTCAGCTCCTTCGCGGCAAGCTGAGGGGGGAAGATGGCCCGCTCCTTTCGCAACGCCGCGAGCCACTGCTCCTCGACCGATTTCACGCCCTTCCCCTTGTCGGCTTTTGGAGCCATGGCGAAGGTGGTGCGGGAGATCGGCGGCGTTGGTGATGCTGGTGGCGATGGGGGGCGGAGCGCTGCTCTCTTTCAGCTTTGGGAAGAAGGGGGGAGCGGTGGAGATTTGTGAAGTTGGAGTAACGACCGGCGAGATGGGCGAACTGCCCCTGTTTCCCCTGCTTATAAAGAGGGAGGGGGCGGACGTTTCGCCCTTCCGAATAAAGAAACCACCCATGATCTCTCCCATGACGCCGCATTCGACGCGTGCCTTTGGGGGAGGGCGCGGTGGATACGGAGTAAGATACGGCTTGACCCAGGCCGCGTGTGCCCATGCCCTGTTTTGGGCCTGGCCCAACAGCGCTTGGCACCGTGTGTGGCCCAGGCCCGAGGGCTCCTGTCGGTGTACTAGAGTAGGGGTACACTAGTATCCCGAACTTGTGCACGGGAAGTTGCAGCGTCCCGCGGCAAGGCTTGTCGGGTGACCGCCAGGGTCCTCCGTGGCTCCTTTGGAGCCATTCAAGAACAAAGTATTCAAGCCAAAGAGACAAGGCCCCGGCAAGAGGAGCTTACTAGGAAGGCCAACCAAGGCATCTCGAGGAACTTGCCGCGATGCGCCGCGCGTCCCGGCAAGGCCCAGTGAGCGACAAGCTTCCGGACGCGACAAGACAACGGCCGCGGCAAGGTGTTTGCCGCGGCGGGCTACCACTCTGTACCCACGCTCCAGCACATCCACCAACATGTCGCCTTGGGGTCTTTCCAGGCGCGCGTGGCAGGAGGCTGTGCAGCCAGCGGTGCGAGGTGGCAAGCGACGCTGACAAGATCGCCATCGTGGCAGGCGGTGGCGCCCCTGACGGTCCTTTTTGCACTATTTGGGCGACGCAGACGGGCATTCATTGCCCTTGTCCCCTGCCGTCAAGGTTAGGTAGGATGTAGCATGCAGGTAGCTGTACCAACCACCCCTTTTTTTCCATTTTTACCCTTGTCTACGTTGCCACCTGTCGATGACCCCTAGAGCATATAAAAGGAGGCCCATGCGCAACGTAGAGGGGGGTTCGTTGGGTTCGGTTGGAAGCCAGAAAACACTCACGCTCGGTCTCGTTAGCATCTCGAGTGTACTGTAGCACTCAGCGCTCCCGAGCAAGAACTCAATACAATCAGACAAGCAGCAGTAGGAGTATTATCTCTCCGGAGAGCTCCGAAGCTGGGTAAACTGCTCGTGTGCTTCACCTCGATCTGCTCTTCGTGCGATCTCCGCCCCCCGCCGAATCGAAAGGGGACCGGTCCGCCGATCCCCATAGGTGTTCGTGGATCAGCTTCCCCGACATATGCGCTTTTCTATCAATTGCTCGATAGTAATTTGTTCACCCACTGTAATACTTATGCTATCTTGAGAGAAGCCTCTAGTGAAACCTATGGCCCCCGGGTCTATCTCTTATCATATTTGCTTTCAATCTACTTTATTTGCATCTTTACTTTTCATATCTATATTATAAAATACCAAAAATATATTTATCTTATCTTCCTATCTTTATCAGATATCACTTTCGCAAGTGGCTGTGAAGGGATTGACAACCCCTTTATTGCATTGGTTGCGAGTTCTCAGTTTGTTTGTGTAGGTGCGTGGGACTTTTGAGGAGTCTCCTATTGGATTGATACCTTGGTTCTCAAAACTGAGGGAAATACTTATGCTACACTTGCTGCATCACCCTCTCCTCTTCGGGGAAAACCAACGCTAGCTCAAGACGTAGCAAGAAGGATTTCTGGTGCCGTTGTCGGGGAGGTCTTCGCTCAAGTCAAGACATACCAAGTACCCATCACAAACCCATCTCCCTCGCATTTACATTATTTGCCATTTGCCTCTCGTTTTCCTCTCCCCCACTTCACCCTTGTCATTTTATTCGCCCTCTCTTTCCCAATCTCCTTCTCTCTTTTTCTCTTGCCGTTTTTTCTGCTTGCTTGTGTGTTGGATTACTTATTGCCATGGCGCAAGATAATACCAAATTGTGTGATTTCTCGAATACCAATAATAATGGTTTCCTTAGTACTCCGATTGCTCCTCTTAATGATGTTGAGTCTTGTGAAATCAATGCTGCTTTGCTGAATCTTGTTATGAAAGATCAATTCGCCGGCCTTCCTAGTGAAGATGCCGCTACTCATCTAAACAATTTTGTTGATTTGTGTGATATGCAAAAGAAGAAAGATACGGATAACAATATTTTCAAATTGAAGTTATTTCCGTTTTCACTTAGAGATCGTGCTAAAGTTTGGTTTTTGTCTTTGCCTAAAAATAGTATTGATTCTTGGAACAAGTGTAAGATGCTTTTATCTCTAAGTATTTTCCTCCCGCTAAGACTATCACTCTTAGGAACGATATTATGAATTTTAAACAAATTGATCATGAGCATGTTGCCCAATCTTGGGAAAGAATGAAATTGATGCTTCACAATTGCCCTACTCATGGTTTGAATTTATGGATGATCATACAAAATTTTTATGCCGGTTTGAACGTTGCTTCTAGAAATCTCTTAGATTCGGCCGCGGGAGGCACCTTTATGGAAATCACGTTAGGAGATGCTACAAAACTTCTTGATAATATTATGGCTAATTATTCTCAATGGCACACCGAAAGATCTTCTAGTAAAAAAGTGCATGCTATAGAAGAAATCAATGTTTTGAGTCGAAAGATGGATGAACTTATGAAGATGTTTGCTACTAAAAATACTCCTCTTGATCCTAATGATATGCCTTTGCCTTCCTTGAATGAGAATAATAATGAATCTATAGATGTGAATTTTGTTGGTAGGAATAGTTTTGTAAACAATGCTTATAGAGGAAATTTTAATGCTAGACCATTCCCTAGTAATTCCTCTAATAATTATGGAAATTCCTACAATAATTCTTATGTTAATTTTAATAAGATGCCCTCTGATTTTGAGAATAGTGTGAAAGAATTTATGATTTCTCAAAAGAATTTTAATGCTTTGCTTAAAGAAAAATTGCTCAAAGTTGATGATTTGGCTAGGAACATTGATAGACTTTCGCTTGATGTTGATTCTCTTAAACTTAGACCTTCTCCTCCTAAGCATGATATCAATGAGTCTCTCAAAGTAATGAGAATTTCCATTGACGAGTGCAAGGAAAGAACCGCTAGATTGTGTGCTAAAAAAGAAAACTTTATAAAAGCGTGTTCTTCTAGTTTCCGTGAAAATAATGATGAGGATCTTAAACTGATTAATGCATCTCCGATTAGATCTATGTTTTGCAATATGAATTTTGATGATTATGGGACTGGTGATGAATCAACTTTGCCTAGAAGGCGTCCCAAGAATTCGGAGTCCTTAGATCGTAATGCTAAATTTGGTAAAAGTGAGGTTGGAGAATCCTCAACTTCTAATAATGTTGAACCCACTATCTCGGATTTCAAGGAATTTGATTATGATAATTGCTCTTTAAAAGGTTGTATTTCCTTGTTGCAATCCGTTGTTAATTCTCCTCATGCTTATAGTCAAAACAAAGCTTTTACCAAACATATTGTTGATGCCTTGATGCAATCTTATGATGAAAAACTTAATTTGGAAGTTTCTATACCTAGAAAACTTAATGATGAGTGGGAACCTACTATAAAAATTAGAATTAAAGATTATGAGTGTTTTGCTTTGTGTGATTTGGGTGCTAGTGTTTCCACGATTCCGAAAACTTTATGTGATATTCTAGGTTTCCATGATCTTGAAGATTGCTCTTTAAATTTGCACCTTGTGGATTCCACCATTAAAAAGCCTATGCGAAGGATCAATGATGTTCTTATTATTGCAAATAGAAATTTGGTGCCCGTATATTTTATCGTTCTTGATATAGATTGCAATCTTTCTTGCCCTATTATTCTAGGTAGACCTTTCGTTAGAACGATTGGTGCGATTATTGATATAAAGGAAGGGAACATTAGATTCGAATTTCCCTTAAAGAAAGGCATGGAGCACTTTCCAAGAAAGAAAGTCAAATTACCTTATGAATCTATCATGCATGCTACTTATGAATTTAGTGCCAAAGATGGCACTACTTAGATCTATCTTCGCTTTTATGCCTAGCTAGGGGCGTTAAACGATAGCGCTAGTTGGGAGGCAACCCAATTTTCTTTATGTTCTTTTTTTTTGTCCCTGTTTAGTGTTAAATTTTGCATCTACTTTCTGTTTAGATGTGTTTTCATGTTTTATTTAGTGTTTGTGCCAAGTAGAACCTATAGGATAAACTATAATGATAGTTTATTTGATTCTGCTGAAAAACAGAAATTTTGTGCTCACGAGAAAACATTCAATAAATCACAGAAACGAGATTTTGCATTGATTCTTTTTGCTGCTGATCAATAAACAAATTTTCCAGTACGTCCTATTTTGTTAGGATTTTTAGAGTTTCAGAAGTTTTCGTTACTTACAGATTGCTACAGACTGTTCTGTTTTTGACAGATTCTGTTTTTCGTGTGTTGTTTGCTTATTTCAATGCATCTATGGCTAGTAAATTAGTTTATAAACCATAAGGAAGTTGGAATACAGTAGGTTTAACACCAAAATAAATAAAGAATGAGTTCATTGCAGTACCTTATGTGGTGGTTTTGTTTTCTTTCACTAACGGAGCTTATAAGATTTCCTGTTGAGTTTTGTGTTGTGAAGTTTTCAAGTTTTGGGTAAAACTTTTATGGACTATGGAATAAAGGGTGGCAAGAGCCTAAGCTTGGGTATGCCCAAGGCACCCCAAGATATTCAAGAATAGCCAAAAGCCTAAGCTTGGGTATGCCCCGGGAAGGCATCCCCTCTTTCGTCTTCGTTCATTGGTAACTTTACTTGGAGCTATATTTTTATTCGCCACATGATATGTGTTTTCCTTGGAGCGTCGTGTATTATATTAGTATTTGCTTTTTATTTTTCCACAATCATCCTTGCTTACACACCTTTTGGGAGAAGCCTATTTGATTAGAATTTTCTAGAATACTCTGTGTGCTTCACTTATATCTTTTGAGCTTAATAGTTTTTGCTCTAGTGCTTCACTTATATTTTTTAGAGCACGGTGGTATCTTAATTTTGAAGAAATTGCTAGTCTCTCATGCTTCACTTTTATTATTTTGATAGTCTTTTAGAACAGCATGGTTTTTGCTATTATCATAAAGTTGGTCCTAGAATGATGAGCATCCAAGTTGGGTATAATAAAAACTATCATGGAAAGTGAATTGGATGCTATGATCAACTTGATGCTTGATAATTGTTTTGAGATATGGAGGTAGTGATATTAAAGTCATGCTAGTTGGGTGATTATGAATTTAAAGAATGCTTGTGTTGAAGTTAGCAAGTCCCGTAGCATACACGTATGGTTAAAGTTATGTAACAAATTTTAAACATGAAGTGTACCTGGCTTGTGCATCCTTATGAGTGGCGGTCGGGGACGAGCGATGGTCTTTTCCTACCAATCTATCCCCCTAGGAGCATGCGCGTAGTACTTAGTTTTTGATGAATTCTAAATTTTTGCAATAAGTATATGAGTTCTTTTGACTAATGTTGAGTCCATGGATTATACACACTTTTACCTTTCCACCATTGCTAGCCTCTTCGGTACCGTGCATTGCCCTTTCTCACCTTGAGAGTTGGTGCAAACTTCGCCGGTGCATCCAAACCCCGTGATAAGATACTCTCTATCACAGATAAACCTCCTTATATCTTCCTCAAAACAGCCACCATACCTACCTATTATGGCATTTCCATAGCCATTCCGAGATATATTGCCATGCAACTTTCCACCGTTCCGTTTATCATCATCATGACATACATTACTTTTGTCATATTGCCATTGCATGATCATGTAGTTGACATCGTATTTGTGGCAAAGCCACCATGCATTATTTTTCATACATGTCACTCTTTATTCATTGCACCATCCCGGTACACCGCCGGAGGCATTCATATAGAGTCATATCTTGTTCTAGTTTCGAGTTGTAATTTGTATGTTGTAATCAATAGAAGTGTGATGATCAACATTTTTAGAGCATTGCCAAAAGAAAAAAAAAGAAGAAAGGCCAAAAGAAAAATAGAAAAAAAGAAAGGCCCAAAGAAAAAAAAGGAAGAAAAAAATAAAAAGAAAAAAATATAAAAAAATAAATAAATAAAAAGGGCAATGCTACTATCTCTTTTTCCACACTTGTGCTTCAAAGTAGCACCTTGTTCTTCATGTAGTGAATCTCATATATTGTGCTTCAAAGTAGCACCATGTTTTTCATATAGTGAGTCTCATAAGTTGTCTTTTTCATACTAGTGGGAATTTTTCATTATAGAACTTGGCTTGTATATTCCCACGATGGGCTTCCTCAAATGCCCTAGGTCTTCATGAGCAAGCAAGTTGGATGCACACCCACTAGTTTTCTTTTGTTGAGCATTTATTTATAGCTCTAGTGCATCCGTTGCATGGTAATCCCTACTCCTCATGTTGACATCAATTGATGGGCATCTCCATAGCCCGTTGATTATCCTCGTGAATGTGAGACTTTCTCCTTTTTTGTCTTCTCCACACAATCCCCATCATCATATTCTATTCCACCCATAGTGCTATATCCACGGCTCACGCTCATGTATTGTGTGAAGGTTGAAAAAGTTTGAGATTATTTAAGTATGAAATAATTTCTTGGCTTGTCATCAGGGGTATAGAAGTTGGGAACATCTTTGTGTGACGAAAATGAAGCATAGCCTAACTATATGATTTTGTAGGGATGAACTTTCTTTTGCCATGTTATTTTGAGAAGACATGATTACTTTGATTAGTATGCTTGAAGTGTTACTATTTCTTTTATCAATATGAACTTTTATTTTGTATTCATTTGCATCTGAACATTTATGCCACATTAAAGCAAATTACATTATGAATTATGCTAGGTAGCATTCCACATAAAAAATTCTCTTTTTATCATTTACCTACTCGAGGACGAGCAGGAATTAAGCTTGGGGATGCTTGATACGTCTCCAACATATCTATAATTTTTGATTGTTCCATGCTATTATATTACCCCTTTTGGATGTTTATGGGCTTTACTTTACATATTTATATCATTTTTGGGACTAACCTACTAACCGGAGGCCGAGCCCATATTGCTGTTTTTTTGCCAATTTCAGTATTTCGAAGAAAAGGAATATCAAACGGAGTCCAAATGGAATGAAACCTTTGGGAGCATGATTTTTGGAATGAACGTGATCCGGAGAGCTTGGAGTGCAAGTCAAGAAGCTGCCGAGGAAGCCACGAGATAGGAGCCCCCCCCCCCTGTAGGGCGTGCCCCCTGTCTCGTGGGCCCCTTGGGCGGCCACCGACGTACTTCTTCCTCCTGTATATACCTACGTACCCTGAAAACATCCAGGAGCACCACGAAACACAATTTCCACCGCCGTAACCTTCTGTATCCGCGAGATCCCATCTTGGAGCCTTCGCCGGCACTCTGCCGGAGGGGGAATCAACCACGAAGGGCTTCTACATCAGCATCCTTGCCCCTCTGATGAGTTGTGAGTAGTTTACCACAGACCTACGGGTCCATAGTTATTAGCTAGATGGCTTCTTCTCTCTTTTTGGATCTCAATACAATGGTCTCCTCCTCTCTTGTGGAGATCTATTAGATGTAATCTCTTTTTGCGGTGTGTTTGTCGAGATCCGATGAATTGTGGGTTTATGATCAGATTTATCTTTGGATAATAATTGAATCTTCTCTGAATTCTTTTATGTATGATTGAGTTATCTTTGCAAGTCTCTTCGAATTATCCGTTTGGTTTGGCCTACTAGATTGATCTTTCTTGCCATGGGAGAAGTGCTTAGCTTTGGGTTCAATCTTGCGGTGTTCTTACCCAGTGACAGAAAGCGTTGCAAGACAAGTATTGTATTGTTGCCATCGAGGATAACAAGATGGGGTTTATATCATATTGCATGAGTTTATCCCTCTACATCATGTCATCTTGCTTAATGCGTTACTCTGTTCTTATGAACTTAATATTCTAGATGCAGGCAGGAGTCGGTCGATGTGTGGAGTAATAGTAGTAGATGCAGGCAGGAGTCGGTCTACTTGTTATGGACGTGATGCCTATATATATGATCATGCCTAGACAATCTCATAACTATGCGCTTTTCTATCAATTGCTCGACAGTAATTTGTTCACCCACCATAATACTTATGCTATCTTGAGACAAGCCTCTAGTGAAACCTATGGCCCCCGGGTCTATCTCTTATCATATTTGCTTTCGATCTACTTTATTTGCATCTTTACTTTTCGTATCTATATTATAAAATACCAAAAATATATTTATCTTATCTTCCTATCTCTATCAGATATCACTTTCGCAAGTGGCCGTGAAGGGATTGACAACCCCTTTATTGCGTTGGTTGCGAGTTCTTAGTTTGTTTGTGTAGGTGCGTGGGACTTTTGAGGAGTCTCCTATTGGATTGATACCTTGGTTCTCAAAACTGAGGGAAATACTTACGCTACACTTGCTGCATCACCCTCTCCTCTTCGGGGAAAACCAACGCTAGCTCAAGACGTAGCAATCTATTCGATGTAACTCTTTTTGCGGTGTGTTTGCCGAGATCCGACGAATTGTGGGTTTATGATCAAGTTTATCTATGAGAAGTATTTGAATCTCCTCTGAATTCTTTTATGTATGATTGGTTATCTTTGCAACTCATTATCATTTTGGTTTGGCCTACTAGATTGATCTTTCTTGTAATGGGAGAAGTGCTTAGCTTTGGGTTCAATCTTGCGGTGTCCTTTCCCAGTGACAGCAGGGGCATCAAGGCACATATTGTATTGTTGCCATCGAGGATAAAAAGATGGGGTTTATATCATATTGCTTGAGTTTATCCCTCTACATCATGTCATCTTGCTTAATGTGTTACTCTGTTCTTATGAACTTAATACTCTAGATGCAGACAAGAGTCGATCGATGTGTGGAGTAATAGCAGTAGATGCAGGCTGGAGTCGGTCTACTTGTTGTGGACGTGATGCCTATATACATGATCATGCCTAGATATTCTCATAACTATGCACTTTTCTATCAATTGCTCGACAGTAATTTGTTCACCCACCGTAATACTTATGCTATCTTGAGAGAAGCCACTAGTGACACCTATGGCCCCTGGGTCTATTCTCTATCATATAAGTTTCCAATCTACTTTATTTTGCAATCTTTACTTTTCAATCTATATCATAAAAATACCAAAAATATTTGTCTTATCATATTATCTCTATCAGATCTCACTTTCGCAAGTGGCTGTGAAGGGACTGACAACCCCTTTATCATGTTGGTTGCGAGGTTCTTGTTTGTTTGTGTAGGTACGAGGGACTTGCATGGAGTCTCCTACTGGATTGATACCTTGGTTCTCAAAAACTGAGGGAAATACTTAGGCTACTTTGATGCATCACCCTTTCCTCTTCAAGGGAAAAACCAACGCGTGCTCAAGAGGTAGCAAGAAGGATTTATGGCGCCGTTGCTGGGGAGATCTACGCACAAGTCAAGACATACCAAGTACCCATCACAAACTCTTCTCCCTCGCATTACATTATTTGCCATTTGCCTCTCGTTTTCGTCTCCCCCACTTCACCCTTGCTGTTTTATTCGCCCTTCTTCTGTTCGTCTTTTCGTTTGCTTTGATGTCTTACTTGGCTTGTTTGCTCGTTTGGTTGGAATAGTTGTTTATTTATTGCAAAACAGAGAAGCTAAGATCTATGGATCCTCATCCACTTGCTAATCTTTTGAAGAGATCCAATTATGATGAACCAATTGATAGTAAGTTTTGTGAACTAGATTATCTTTATGAAGCTTTGCTTGAAATTCGTGAATCTGAAAATTGTGATGAAGATATTTATGAAGAGATTCACGATAACTCCTTGAATAAAAATCATGATTGCAATGATGTTATTCTAAATTCTATCAATGTCAATTGTTCTAGTAATATGCAAAACCCTAAGCTTGGGGATGCTAGGTTTGTTATGTCTACTATTTGTTGCAATGATCATGATTGGGGTGATTCTTTTTATGATCTTGAATTTTTATTTAAGCCCCATGATGAATATGAGATTGATAATAGTGTTTGCAATATTATTGAAAGTGGGTTTGGAAGAGTGTCAACTTTAGATCCCACATATTTGGAGAATGTTCAATCTTATGAAATTTTTGAGAAAAGTGGGTTTGGAGAGGTCATGACTTTAGTTAATGTTAATCCCACTATTTTGGAAGAGTGTCAACTTCGCATGCATGTGGATCATGTTGAAAATATTTTATGTGGTATCTATTTTGTTGAATTTACTTATGATCTTACATGTAATTATTATGAGAGAGGAAAATATGGTTGTAGAAATTTTCATGTTACTAAATTACCTCTCTTAATGTTGAGATTGCTATCGTCTTCTTCCTTGCATATGATAGTTTTTTCTTGACTTGATAATTTGTTTACTTATAAAAAACCTATGCATAGGAAGTATGTTAGACTTAAGTGTGTTTGTCACATGTTTTATGATGCTCTCTTTATGCTTCAATTCTCGTCTTTCATGTGAGCATCATTCAAATCTCAATGCCTAGCTAAAAAGGCTTTAAAGAAAAGCACTTGTTGGGAGATAACCCAATATTTTTCCTTGCTGTTATTCAATAAATAATTAATCTAGCCTCTGTTTAGATGTGGTTTTATGTTTTAATTAGTGTTTGTGCCAAGTAAAACCTATAGGATCATCTTGGGTGAAAGTTAATTTGATTCTGCTGAAAAACAGAAACTTTTGCACTCACGAGAAAAAATCTAATAAATCACAGAAACGTGATTTTGAGTTGATTCTTTTTGAAGTAGATCAATAGACAAATTTCCTAGGGATTCCTAGTTTGGTAGGATTTTTTGGGTTCCAGAAGTATTCGAAAGTTACAGATTTCTACAGACTATTCTGTTTTTGACAGATTCTGTTTTTCGTGTATTGTTTGCTTATTTTGATGCATCTATGGCTAGTATCAGGGGGGGGGGTATGAACCATAGAGAAGTTGGAATACATTAGGTTTAACACTAATATAATTAAAGAATGAGTTCATTACAGTACATTAAGTGGTGGTTTTTCTTTCTTGCACTAACGGAGCTCATGAGATTTCCTGTTGAGTTTTATGTTGTGAAGTTTTCAAGTTTTGGGTAAAGATTTGATGGACTATGGATTAAGGAGTGGCAAGAACCTAAGCTTGGGGATGCCCATGGCACCCCAAGATAATTCAAGGACAACCAAAATCCTAAGCTTGGGGATGCCCCGGAAGGCATCCCCTCTTTCGTCTTCGTCTATCGGTAACTTTACTTGGAGCTATATTTTTATTTACCACATGATATGTGTTTTCCTTGGAGCGTCTTGTATGATATGAGTCTTTGCTTTTTAGTTTACCACAATCATCCTTGCTGTACACACCTTTTGGGAGAGACACACATGATTCGAAATTTATTAGAATACTCTATGTGCTTCACTTATATCTTTTGAGCTAGATAGTTTTTGCTCTAGTGCTTCACTTATACTTTTTACAGCACGGCGGTGGTTTTATTTTGTAGAAATTATTGATCTCTCATGCTTCACTTATATTATTTTGAGTGACTTTTAAGAACGGCATGGTATTTTCTATGGCTAAAAATTGGTCCTAATGTGATGAGCATCCAAGTTGGGTATAATAAAAACTATCATAGGAAGTGAATTGGATGCTATGATCAATTTGATGCTTGATAATTGTTTTGAGATATAAAGGTGGTAATATTAGAGTCATTCTGGTTGGGTAATTATGAAATTGAGGAATACTTGTGTTGAAGTTGGCAAGTCCCGTAGCATGCACGTATGGGAAAAGTTGTGTAACAAATTTATTGCATGGGGTGCTCTTTTGATTGCCTTCCTTATGTGTGGAGGTCGGGGGCACGCGATGGTTAACTCCTACCAACCTCCCCCCTAGGAGCATGCGTAGTAATACTTTTCTTCAAGGGCTAATAAAACTTTTGCATTAATTATATGAGTTCTTTATGACTAATGTGAGTCCATGGATTATACGCACTCTTACCCTTCCATCATTGCTAGCCTCTTCGGTACCGTGCATTGCCCTTTCTCACCTTGAGAGTTGGTGCAAACTTTGCCGGTGCATCCAAACCCCGTGATATGACACGCTCCATCACACATAAACCTCCTTATATCTTCCTCAAAGCAGCCACCATACCTACCTATTATGGCATTTCCATAGCCATTCCGAGATATATTGCCATGCAACTTTCCACCGTTCCGTTTATCTTGACATGTATCATCATTGTCATATTGCCTTGCATGATCATGTAGTTGACATTGTATTTGTGGCAAAGCCACCATGCATAATATTTCATACATTTCACTCTTGAGTCATTTCCCATCCCGGTACACCGCCGGAGGCCTTCATGTAGAGTCATATCTTGTTCTAGTTTCGAGTTGTAATTTATGAGTTGTAAATAAATAGAAGTGTGATGATCATCATTATTAGAACATTGTACCTGAAGAAAAAAAGGGAAAGGCAAAAAAAGACCAGTAAAAAAAGAAAAAGAAATGCCAAATAAAAAATATAAAAAAAAGAAAGGCCCAAAAAAAGGGGGGGCAATGTTACTATCCTTTTCCACACTTGTGCTTCAAAGTAGCACCATGTTCTTCGTATAGAGAGTCTCTTATGTTGTCATTTTCATATACTAGTGGGAATTTTTCATTATAGAACTTGGCTTGTATATTCCAACGATGGGCTTCCTCAAAATGCCCTAGGTCTTCGTGAGCAAGCAAGTTGGATGCACGCCCACTTAGTTTCTTTTGTTGAGCTTTCATACATTTATAGCTCTAGTGCATTTGTTGCATGGAAATCCCTACTCTTCATGTTGACATCAATTGATGGGCATCTCCTTAACCCGTTGATTAGCCTCGTTAATGTGAGACTTCTTCTTTTTTTGTATCACGCTCATGTATTGCATGAGAGTTGAAAAAAGCTAAAGCACGTTAAAAAGTATGAACCAATTGCTTGGCTGAAACCGGGGTTGTGCATGATGGGAGTATTTTGTGTGATAAAAATGAAGCTTAGCCTAACTATATGATTTTGTAGGGATGAACTTTCTTTAGCCATGTTATTTTGAGAAGACATGATTGCTTTGTTAGTATGCTTGAAGTATTAGTATTTCTTATGTCAATATGAACTTTTATTTTGAATAATTTGGATCTGAACATCCATGCCACAATAAGAAAATTACATTGAGAAATATGCTAGGTAGCATTCCACATCAAAAATTCTATTTTTATCATTCACCTACTCGAGGACGAGTAGGAATTAAGCTTGGGGATGCTTGATACGTCTCCAACGTATCTATAATTTTTGATTGTTTCAAGCTATTATATTACCCATTTTGGATGTTTATGAGCTTTACTATACACTTTTATATAATTTTTGGGACTAACCTACTAATCGAAGGCCCAGCCTGAATTGCTAATTTTTTTTGCCTATTTCAGTGTTTCGTAGAAAAGGAATATCAAACGGAGTCCAAACGGAATGAAAACTTCGGGAGTGATCTTTTTGGAACAAACGCAATCCAGGAGACTTGGAGTGGACGTCAAGAAGCAGCCGAGGCGTCCACAAGGGTGCTTGGCGCCCCCTGCCTCATGGGCCCCTCGTGGCTCCCCTGACCGATCTCCTTCGCCTATATATATCTACGTACCCCGAAACCTTCCAGGAGCACCACTAAAAACTATTTCCACCACCGCAACCTTCTGTATCCGCGAGATCCCATCTTGGAGCCTTCATTGGCGCACCACCGGAGGGGGAATCGACCATGGAGGGCCTCTCGATCATCACCAAGGCCTCTCCGATGAGTTGTGAGTAGTTTACCACAGACCTTCGGGTCCATAGTTATTAGCAAGATGGCTTCTTCTCTCTCTTTGAATCTCAATACAAAGTTCTCCTCGATCTTCTTGGAGATCTATTCGATGTAACTCTTTTTGCGGTGTGTTTGTTGAGATCCAATAAATTGTGGGTTTATGATCTAGTTTATCTATGAGAAGTATTTGAATCTCCTCTGAATTCTTTTATGTATGATTGGTTATCTTTGCATGTCTCTTCGAATTATCAGTTTGGTTTGGCCTACTAGATTGATCTTTCTTGCAATGGGAGAAGTGCTTAGCTTTGGGTTCAATCTTGCGGTGTCCTTTCCCAGTAACAGCAGGGGCAGGAAGGCACATATTGTATTGTTGCCATCAAGGATAAAAAGATGGGGTTTATATCATATTGCTTGAGTTTATCCCTCTACATCATGTCATCTTGCTTAATGCGTTACGCTGTTCTTATAAACTTAATACTCTAGATGCAGGCAAGAGTCGGTCGATGTGTGGAGTAATAGTAGTAGATGCGGGAAGGAGTCGATCTACTTGTTGCGGACGTGATGCCTATATACATGATCATGCCTAGATATTCTCATAACTATGCACTTTTCTATCAATTGCTCGACAGTAATTTGTTCACCCACCATAATACTTATGCTATTTTGAGAGAAGCCACTAGTGAAACCTATGGCCCCGGGTATATTCTCTATCATATAAGTTTCCAATCTACTTTATTTTGCAATCTTTACTTTTCAAACTATATCATAAAAATACCAAAAATATTTATCTTATCATATTATCTCTATCAGATCACACTTTCGCAAGTGGTCGTGAAGGGATTGACAACCCCTTTATCGCGTTGGTTGCGAGGTTCTTGTTTTTTTGTGTAGGTACGAGGGACTTGTGTGGAGTCTCCTACTGGATTGATACCTTGGTTCTCATAAACTGAGGGAAATACTTACGCTACTTTGCTGCATCACCCTTTCCTCTTCAAGGGAAATACCAAGGCATGCTCAGGAGGTAGCACAGGGTAGTTCGGACTCGTTTGACAGTGTCCGGGAGTTTGGCCGCCGAATTAAGGTGCTGCCTGAAGAGGCTGCTCTGTGCTTCTGCTGCAAGGGCAATGGTGTGCTCCTCAGTTCGGAGGGAGCATTCTGTATTTCCATTGACTGTTATGATACCGTGTGGATGGGGTATCTTGAGCTTGAGATAAGCGTAGTGTGGCACCGCATTGAATTGAGCAAATGCGGTTTGTCCGAGCAGTGCGTGATAGCCATTGTGGAAGGGGA
Organism: Triticum aestivum; assembly: GCF_018294505.1. NCBI lineage: Eukaryota > Viridiplantae > Streptophyta > Magnoliopsida > Poales > Poaceae > Triticum > Triticum aestivum. The sequence continues at coordinate 499,969,623 of NC_057810.1, forward strand.
CGATGTTGAAGATTAACTCTTCGCTTCAAAAATTATCCAGAGATCCTAAGACCACTTCCAGTGTGATTGAGCCCGTACACCGGGCCTCTACACCTGGGATGACACCTTTAAAGGTAGTTTTTGTGGGCTTGATCCTTGAGGGGTCGATACCCATTTTGCGCACTGTATCCTTATAGAGTAGGTTCAGGCTACTGCCACTGTCCATGAGGACTCGCGTAAGGTGGAATCCATCAATGATTGTGTCAAGTACCAGTGCGGCTGAACCGCCATGACGGATACTGGTCAGGTGATCCCTGCAATCAAAAGTGATCGGGCAGGACGACCATGGGTTGAATTTTGGGGCAATTGGCTCCACCACGTAGACGTCCCTGAGCGCACGCTTCCGCTCTCTCTTGGGGATATGGGTAGCGTATATCATGTTCGCCATTTTAATTTGGGGGGAAACTTCTTCTGACCCCCTGTGTTCGGTGGTCGGGGCTTCTCGTCATCGTCCATGCTTTGCGGCTCCTTCTCCTTGTGTTCGACATTTAGCTTGCCGGTCTGTTTAAACACCCAACACTCTCTGTTGGTATGATTGGTTGGTTTATCAGGAGCGCCATGGATTTGGCATGGACGATCGAGTATGCGGTCCAAGTTGGACGGGTCCGGATTGTTCCTTTTATATGACTTTTTCCACTGACCGGCTTTAGAGCCACTTAATCTGGCGTTGACTGTCGTGTCTTCGGTGTTGTCACTGTTATTTTGATGCTTGTGTCTATTGCGTCGGGGCTTGTCGTTGCTATCTCTGGCTTCAGAACTGCCAGGTTTACTTGAGTTGTTGTTGCTACAGGCTAGCCAGCTGCCTTCGCCCGCACAGAAGCGGGTCATAAGTGTCCTAACGGCTGCCATGGACTTCGGCTTTTCTTGTCGAGGTTTCGGCAAGCCATTCATCACGGATGTTATGTTTGAAGGCTGCTAGGGCTTCGGCATCCGGACAGTCAACGATCTGGTTCTTTTTAATTAAGAACCTAGTCCAGAATTTCCTGGCGACTCTCTGGGCTGTTGGATTATGTGACGTAAGTCATTGGCATCCGGAGGTCGGACGTAAGTACCTTGGAAGTTGTGAAGGAAAGCATCCTCCATGTCTTCCCAACTGTCGATGGAGTTTTCGGGCAGACTGTTCAACGAGTGCCGAGCTGGTCCTTTGAGTTTTAGTGGGACATATTTGATGGCTTGGAGATCATCAACGCGGGCCATATGAATATGGAGAAGAAAATCCTTGATCCATACCGTGGGATCTGTTGTCCCATCATATGATTCAATGTTTACGGGTTTAAACCTTTCTAGGAATTCATGTCCCATTACTTTATCAGTGAAGCAGAGGGGGTGTGCAGCGCCTCTATGTCTGGCCACGTCGCAAAGTAGCTAGGATGGAGCTGGTCTGCGGTATTCGGTCCGGATAGGTTTGTATTTGTCACGTTCGATGAGGTGGCCATCATCGCGCATTGGGGCATGTCCCCGCGATCCATAGATCGATTTGTTCTGGCCTGCTCTGTCTTCTAAGACGTGCCGCAGGTCATGTGTGTATCCCCGAGCTGTTGCGTCTCTGTTCTTTCGGCGAGGTAGCGCGGGTTGGTATTCATCCTGAGTTGCCGGTTTGTCTCGGCCACGTGGTGGTCGGTCAGCCGCATTATGCGCTGGCAGGACGGCTCCAGCGCCTCGACATCAAATTGAGGTAGCAATTTAAGCTTCGAGTAACTTTTGGTTGGGCAATCGAGGCCGTATTCCTCAGTTGCCAGGATGTTAGTACATCTATCATTGAGCAGATCTTGATCAGCTTGAAGTTGTTGCTGCTTCCTTTTTAGGCTCCTTGCAGTGGCTATTAGCTGACACTTAAAGTGCTGCTGCTCGACGGGTTCCTCGGGCACGATAATTCTTCGTTGCCGAGGCTCACCTCGTCCCCAGAGAGCGGCATGTAATTATTGTCCTCCCAGTCTTAATTCATGGCCTCTTCGTCAGGGCTAGCTCGCCCGTCTTCCCGTTTGCCCTGTTCGGAGGTTGCCTCACCGGGGTATTCATTGTCTTCGGCATCGTCCGGAGTATTATTTTCTCATGTGCCGGTATTGCTATTTTTCCCATGGCGTGATTTAGAGCGGCGCCACTGACGTCGGTGCTTTGGCTGCTTCTCAGGAGGCTTATCCTTGACTGAATCCTCTTTGTCGTCGCCATTGTTCTCTTTGGCTGTATCCACCATATATATGTCATACGAGGAGGTGGCTGCCCACCGTCCTGTGGGCGGTGGCGCCTGCTCCTCTCCGACATCGTCGTCCATACCGTCGATGTCTTCGGACTCGTAGTCAAGCATGTCGGTTAGGTCCTCGAAAGTGGCTATGTAATGAGTGCTGGGTGGGAAGCGAAATTCTCCGTCATCGGCTTCCCATTCAAGCCGGATATAGTTTGGCTAAGAGTCTCCTGATAAGGAGGGGGATTTTGACGAGCTTAGCACATCGCCTAAAGGCGAGCATCGAAAAATATCTGCGGAGCTAAACTCAACGATCGGCGCCTGATCGACGAGCGTGGATGCACGTGGTGCGGAACCTAAGGCCGGAGACGAGTCCGAGGTTCCGATGACACAAGCCTCGTTCGAGGTCGGATTTGTGTTCGGCTCCAACGCCGCTGAGTCTGCGGCTTCCATGGCGGGGTTGAGCTTCCCGTCCTCAGATGGCGCAATCTCCTCCGGATCTAGGGCCAGAGCGGCTATGGGTGCTATCTCCTGAACACGGTCCGATGACAGATCTAAGTCATGTTCATCATGGCGGCAGGGAGCGGCTGTCATGGGCTCGAATCCGTTGAAGATCAAGTCTCCGTGGATATCAGCAATGTAATTCAAGTTTCCAAACCTGACCTGACGGGTGCAGCTATGGATCTGCTCTAGGTAGCCAAGCGAATGGGCCCGCAGTGCAAAGCCGCCTAACATGAAGATCTGTCTGGGGAGGAAGACCTCACCCTGGACTGCATTGTTGTAAATGATTGATGGAGCCATCAAAACCTTCTGGTTACGATGCAGTGGGACTCTTAATGAAAGCACCAATGTTGGTGTCAAAACCGGCGGATCTCGGGTAGGGGGTCCCGAACTGTTCGCCTAAGGTCGATGGTAACAGGAGGCGGGGGACACGATGTTTACCTAGGTTCAGGCCCTCTCTATGGAGGTAATACCCTACTTCATGCTTGATTGATCATGATGATATGAGTATTACAAGAGTTGATCTACCATGAGATCGTAATGGCTAAAACCAAAAGTCTAGCCTATTAGGATTATGATTATGTATATGTCTGCCTCTATGGACTAAGCCCTCTGGTTTATATAGACACCGGTGGGGACTAGGGTTATACAAAGTCGGTTACATAGAAAGGAATCTTCATTATCCGGTTGCCAAGCTTGCCTTCCACGCCAAGGAGAGTCCCATCCGAGCACGAGACGAAGTCTTCTGTCTTGTATCTTCATAGCCCAATAGTCTGGCCCGAATCAATAGTCCGTCTATCCGAGGACCCCATAATCCGGGACTCCCTCAACGCCGGAGTGCCATTGGGAGGGGAATCATCGCCGCGGTGATCGTCTTCATCAACATCACCATCATCATTACCATCCTCATCTCTTTTACGCGATCCACTCTCCCGCACCCCACTGTAATCCCTACTTGAACATGGTGCTTTATGTCACATATTATGATCCAATGATGTGTTGCCATCCTATGATGTTTTGAGTAGATATCCTTTGTCTTTGGGTTGATTGATGATCTAGATTGGTATGAGTTGTATGTTTTATCTTGGTGCTGTCCTATTGTGCCCTCCATGTCGCGCAAGCGTGAGGGATTCCCGCTGTAGGGTGTTGCAACATGTCCATGGTTTACTTATTGTGTGCATTGCTTGAGTGACAGAAGCATAAACATGGATAAGTGGGTCACGACGTATGGGAATAAAGGGGACTTCATATGTTAATGCTATGGTTGGGTTTTACCTTAATGATCTTTAGTAGTTGCGATGCTTGCTAAAGTTCCAATCATAAGTGCATATGATCCAAGAAGAGAAAGCATGTTAGCTTATGCCCCTCCCTCATATGAAATTGCAATAGTGATTACCGGTCTTGTTAACAATTGCGTAGGATAATTCTGCACACTGGCCCATCATTATTCCACACTTGCTATTTATAATATTTAGTGATATATTCTAACTTTATGATAACAACACCTACTTTTGTATTTTAGCTCTCTGATATCGTACAAAGTTATTCTCTTCATACCCACAACATAGTTTTTTTTTTCGTTTCTAGTTGGAAGCTAACGTTCGGTGTATGAGGAGTTGTATCAGTGGCAGACAAGACTTGAGAGAATATTGATCTTACCTTTATATCCTTGTGGGTTCGACACTCCATGCTTATCACTTACATCTTTGGAAATTGCTATGATGATTCCCTACACTTGGTGATTATCAAGCTCTTTTCTGGCGCAATTGCCGGGGAGCAATAGCGTGGGGTTGATATTCTCGTGTATGCTTGTTTGCTTTCTTAACTAAGTAGATTTTTGTTTTCCCTTTTTGTTTTTGTTTTGCCTAGATGTGGGTGAAACATACAAAAAATGAAAAAAATTAAAATACAAAAAGATGCACCTACTTCATATGCCTAAAAAGTTTTTCAAAAAGAAAAGTGATTGGAAAGTTATGCATTGAAGAAGTGAGGGTCGACCTTGAGCACTTGTGTTCATGCTCATGGAAACAATGTAGAATTTTTCATGGAAGTTTCTCTGTAAATAATTGTTCCCTTGTATATATCCATTGTATTATAAAAATAATGTGCCAAGTTTTGGTTTTATGATGCTTACATTGCTTGTTTACTATGTGCAGTACAAAAACAGAAACTTTGGCTGTAGCGCGTGAATTTACATTTTTTACTGGAAAGCCAAATGGGTCTGAAACTTTTTGAACATTACTTATGTTAAATTTTCATATTTTATTTAGAATTTTTGGAGTTACATAAGTTTACTAAGTTTCCAGATTACTACAGACTGTCCTGTTTTTGACAGATTCTGTTTTCTATGTGTTGTTCGGTTATTTTGATGAATCCATGCGTAGTATCGGGGGGTATGAACCATGGTGAAGTTTGAATACAGTAGATAAAGTGCTAATATGAAATTGGAATGAGTTTACAACAGTACCTAAAGGTAGTGATTTACTTTATTAGACTAATGGATCTCACAAAGTTTTTGTTAAGTTTTGTGTGAATGAAGTGTCCGAAGAATGAGGAGTTACCGATGGGAGAAGAATAAAGAGATGCAAGATTTCAAGCTTGGGGATTACCAAGGCACCCCAAGTAAATATTTCAAGAATAATCAAGCATCTAAGCTTGGGGATGCCCTGGTTAGCATCCCATCTTTCTTCTTCAACAATTATCGATATACCTTGGTTTTTGTTTTGTTCGCATGATTTGTGTCCTTTGTATTTTTATTTTTCTTTAGGAACCATGCTAGTATGAGATATCACTTAAATGATATTATATAAGGCTCTTTGTGCTTCACTTAAATCTTTTGAGTATGGTTTTATAGAATGTTTTGTGTACTTCACTTATATATTTTGAGCTTGGATATTGGTTAGTCTATATTAATTGTAGAATGCCGCATGAACTTCACTATCATCTAAAGTGGGTTTGGAAGAGTTTCAACTTTAGGAATTAGTGATCCCACTAATTTGGAGGGTTTTGAATCTTAGTGTGATATTTATGAAAGTGGATTCGGAAGAGTGTCAACATTAGTTAGTAATGATTCCACTATTTCGGAAGAGGTTCCAATTGATTATGAGAACAAAGTTGATATATATATTGTGATGACATGTATGCTATAAATAATAATGTTAACCATGAAACTTATCATCATGATTTTAATGTCCAATTGGATTATGCCTCACATGACAGTTATTTTGTTGAGTTTGCTCCCACTATTCTGAATGAGAAGAATTTTGCTTATGTGGAGAGTAGAAAAATTTCTATGCTTGTAGATCATGAAAATAATGCTTTATGTGATGGTTATATTGTTGAATTAATTCATTATGCTACTGAAAATCATGATGAGGGAGGAATATATGCTTGTAGGAGTTGCAATAATATCAAGTTTCCTCTCTATGTGCTTAAAGTTTTGAAGTTATACTTGTTTTGACTTCCTATGCTAGTTGATTCTTGTTACTATAAATTGTGTGCTCAAAAAATCCCTAGGTATAGGAAGTGTGTTAGGTTTAAATGTTCTAGTAATATTCTTCATGATGCTCTCTTTATGTTTCAATTCTTATCTTTTATGTGAGCATCATTGAAATCACCATGCCTAGCTAAAAGGCTAAAGAAAAGCGATTGTTGGAAGACAACCAATATTTACCCTTACTGTTTTTGAGTGTTCACATGATTAATATAATTTATTAATCATGTTTTATATCTTTTTTTCAATAAAGTGCCAAGTAAGAACTTTGGGAAGACTTGGGTGAAAGTTAATGTGATCTTTCTGTAAAAAACAGAAACTTTGCGCTGACGATATTAGCTGTCATTTTTTACAGAAGAGTGATTTTGAGTTGATTATTTTTTAACAAGATTAATAGACAAATTCCTCACGTCCACAAATTTATTTTATATTTTTTCTAGTAGCATAAGTATGGTTGTTGTTCAGATCATTACAGACTGTTCTGTTTCTAACAGATTCTGTTTTCATTGCATAGTTTGCTTGTTTTCTAGTTTCTATGGCTTATATTGCTCAATATAAATTGTAGAAATGATATGGTACAGTAGCAATTGTGTGAGAACAATTATGAATCTTGTCTTTGACAGTACCGAAATGAATAATTTACTCCTTATCATACTAACCCATCTCACGAAGTTCCGTTAAGTTTTGTGTGATTGAAGATTTCAAGTTTTGAGTGAGATATCGATATGAGGAGAATAAGGAGTGGAAATACCCTAAGCTTGGGGATGCCCAAGGCACCCCAAGGTAATATTCAAAGAAGACTCAAGCGCCCAAGCTTGGGGATGCCCCAAAAGGCATCCCCTCTTTCATCTTCAAAACTATCTGTATACCTTACTCGGAACTATATTTTTATTCGTCACATGATATGTGTTTTGCTTGGAGCATATTTTCAATTTTACTTTCTGTTTGAATAAAATCATTGGATCTGAAATCTTGAATGAAAAAGAATCTTCCCATGGCTAATTAATTATTTGACTACTCAGTGTCCTTCACTTATATCTTTTTGGAGTTGTTTGTCATTTACTCACGTGATTCACGAATATCCTATGAGGAAATGGTTGAATGAATTGAATATCATAAATCTTAATTTATATATGTCTCATATGCCTATACCATGGGGAGTAATGACTTCACACATAATAAGTATAGGAGGTAAACTTATTGAAAGTTAGCAAACGCAGAATTGGTCACTTGAACAATTCATGAAAGAATGTTGAAGGAAGAGAGATTTCACATATAAATATACTATCTTGGACATCTTTTGTAGTTGTGAGCACTCATTACAATATGAAATGCTAAAAGGTTGATGTTGGACAAGGAAGACAACTTAATGGGTTATGTTTTCCTATATCCTAAATGTTATATTGTCTTGGATCATCCAACATGTTGAGCTTGCATTTCCCTCTCATGCTAGCCAAATTCTTTGCACCAAGTAGAGATACTACTTGTACTTCCAAACATCCCTTAAACCAGTTTTGCCATGATAGTCCACCATACCTACCTATGGACTGAGTAAGATCCTTCAAGTAAGTTGTCATCATGCATGCAATAAAAAATGCTCCTTAAATATGTATGATCTATTAGTGCGAAGAAAATAAGCTTTATACGAACTTGTGACAGGGAAGAAATAAAAGCGATGGACTGCATAATAAAGGTCTTTATCACAAGCGGCAATATAAAGTGATGTTCTTTTGCATTAAGATTTTGTGCATCCAACAATAAAAGTGCATGACAACCTATGCTTCCCTCTACGAAGGGCCTATCTTTTACTTTTATCTTCTACCCTTATACAAGAGTCATGGTGATCATCACCTTTCCTTTTACACTTTTTTCCTTTGGCAAGCACTTTGTGTTGGAGCGATCCGGATATATATACCCACTTGGATGTAGGTTTTCATAAATAATTATTGTTGACATTACCCTTGAGGTAAAAGGTTGGGAGCTGATACTATAAGCCCCTATATTTCTCTGTGTCCGATTAAAACTTTGAACCCATAAATATCACATGAGTGTTAGCAATTGTGAAAGATTAAATGATAGTTGAGTATGTGGAGTTTGCTGAATCAAAGCTCTTACATAGACCCTTCCCGAAAATAAGATGAATTGCAATTGTTTGATGACTAAGAACATGGTTTGTTAGTTTTCAAGAAAGTTTATGATCTATACTTTAACATGTGAATAGCTTGTTACTTGATCATGAGAAGATTTATGAGTTGAGCAACTGTTATGATATATAATGATGCTAGAAAAAGTGATTGGAACTATCATTGATAAAACTTAAGTACTTTCTAGCATTCACACTTCATAAATTATTTCTTTTATCATTTACCTACTCGAGGACGAGCAGGAATTAAGCTTGGGGATGCTGATACGTCTCCAATGTATCTATAATTTATGAAGTATTCATGCCATGTTTACAATAGTTTTATATTATTTTGGTATGATTTGATTAGAACTAACCTGGACTAACGCTGTTTTCAGCAGAACTACCGTGGTGTTGTTTTTTGTGCAGAAATAAAAGTTCTTGGAATGCGCTGAAAATCAACGCAGATTTTTTCTGGAAAATATAAAAAATACTGGAACAAGAAGTTACTAGAGAGGAGTCCCGTGGGGCCCACGAGGGTGGGGGGGCGCCCACCCCATTGGGGCGTGCCCCTATGCCTCGTGAACTCCTCGTGGGCCCCCCTAACTTGTTCTTCACGCCAAACCCTCCTATAAATCCTCAAACCTCTAGAAAATAACCTAGATCCGAAGTTCCACTGCCGCAAGCCTCTGTAGCCACGAGAAATCAATCTAGGCCCTCTCCGGCACCCTGCCGGAAGGGTCCATCATCACCGAAGGCCATGGGGAAGGATCCCGGAGGGGCCATCATCGCCATGAAGGCCAAGGACCAGAGGGGGAACCTCTCCCCATCCAGGGGAGGCCATGAAGGATGAAGCACAAGGGGGGAACCTCTCCTCCTCTCTCTCGGTGGTGTTGGAGTGCCATTGGGAGGGGAATCATCGCAGTGGTGATCATCTTCATCAACATCAACATCATCATCGCCATCCTCATCTCTTTTACGCGGTCCATTCTCCCGCACCCCACTGTAACCCTACTTGAACATGGTGCTTTATGCAACATATTACGATCCAATGATGTGTTGCCATCCTATGATGTTTTGAGTAGGTATCTTTTGTCTTTGGGTTGATTGATGATCTAGATTGGTATGAGTTGTATGTTTTATTTTGGTGCTGTCCTATTGTGCCCTCCGTGTCGCGCAAGCGTGAGGGATTCCAGTTGTAGGGTGTTGCAATATGTCCATGTTTACTTATTGTCTATGTTGCTTGAGTGACAGAAGCATAAACACGGATAACTGGGTCACGACATATGGGAATAAAGGGACTTGATATGTTAATTCTATGGTTGTGTTTTACCTTAATGATCTTTAGTAGTTGCGGATGCTTGCTAGAGTTCCAATCAAACGTGCATATGATCCAAGAAGAGAAAGTATGCTAGCTTATGCCTCTCCCTCATATGAAATTGCAATAGTGATTACCGGTCTTGTTAACAATTGCCTAGGATAATTCTGCACACCGACCCATCATTATTCCACACTCGCTATTTATAATATTTAGTAATATATTCTAACTTTATGATAACATCACCTAGTTTTATATTTTAGCGCTCTCCGATATCATACAAAGTTATCCTCTTCATACCCACAACATAGTTTTATTTCTCGATTCTAGTTGGAAGCAAACGTTCAGTGTATGTAGAGTTGTATCACTGGCAAATATGACTTGAGAGAATATTGATCTTACCTTTAGCTCCTTATGGGTTCGACACTCCATGCTTATCACTTCCACCTTTGGAAATTGCTACAATGATTCCCTGCACTTGGGGATTATCATCCACCGATCGAGTACCAAACGTACGACACCTCTGACTTCTGCACATGTTCAGCTCACGTCCCTCGCCTTCTTGATCTAGCAAGTCGTCGAGGTAGTAGATGAGTTCTGTCAGCGCGACGGCATGGTGACGGTGATGGTGAAGTGATCCTCGCAGGGCTTCGCCTAAGCACTACGAGAATATGACCAGGATGTAAACATTGGAGGGGGGTGCCGCACACGGCGAGCAATTGATCTGGTGTGTGCTAGGCGCCCCCCTCCTCATATATATAGGTGGGAGGGAGAGGGGGGAGGCCAAGGGGTGCCCCAAGTGGGGCAGAATCCCACTTGAGCTCTTGCCCTGGTTCGCCCCCCCCCCCATGTTCATTACATAGGCGCTAGGGGAAGGAAGGGGGAGGTGGCGCCCCCCTTTCCTTTCTCCCTTGAGGAGGGGAAGGAAGGAGGAACTTGACCTCCCCCCTTTCCTTTCCCTAGGGCTGGTCGGCCTGGTGGAGGGGTGCACCAGCCCATTGTGGGCTGGTCTATCCCTTCCCTTGGCCCATTAATCCCATATCTTTGTCGGGGTGCCCGAAACCCCTTCTAGTGACCCTATATGTACCCGGCACCCTCCGGAACACTTCTGGTGTCCGAATACCACCATCCTATATATCAATATTTACCTCTCGACCATTTTGAGGCTCTTCGTCATGTCCGTGATCTCATCTGGGACTCCGAACAACATTCAGTCACCAAATCACATAACTCATATAATACTATATCATCATCGAACGTTAAGCGTGCGGACCCTACGGGTTCGAGAACTATGTAGACATGACCGAGACACCTCCGGTCAAGAACCAATAGTGGAACTTGGGCGCCTATATTGGCTCCTACATATTTTACAAAGAACTTGTCGGTCAAATCGTTATGAAAACATACGTAATTCCCTTTGTCCATCGGTATGTTACTTGCCCGAGATTCGATCGTCAGTATCTTCATACCTAGTTCAATATCGTTACCGACAAGTCTCCTTACTTGTTCCATAATACATCACCTCGTGACTAACTCCTTATTTGTTTTCTTGCAAGCTTGTGATGTGTATTACCGAGATGGCCCAGAGATACCTCTCCGATACTCGGAGTGACAAATGCTAATCTCGATCTATGCCAACTCAACAAAAACCTTCAGAGATAACTGTAGAGCATCTTTATAATGACCCAGTTACATTGTGATGTTTGATAGCACACAGGTCATTCCTCTGGTATCCGGAAGTTGCATAATCTCATAGTCAAAGGAATATGTAATTGACATGAAGAAAGCAATAGCAATAAAACTGAACGATCATTATGCTAAGCTAATGAATGGGTCTTGTCCATAACATCATTCTCCTAATGATGTGATCCCGTTATAAAGTAACAACTCATATCCATGGTTAGGAAACTTAAGCATCTATTATTAACGAGCTAGTCTAGTAGAGGCTTACTAGGGACACGGTGTTTTATCTATATATTCACACATGTATCAAGTTTTCGGTTAATACAATTCTAGCACAAATATAAACATTTATCATGATATAGGGATAAAATAACAACTTTATTATTTCCTCTAGGGCATATTTCCTTCACCTAGATGATCAACTGGTATCCCCCCCGGAAGAGCAATCCAAGGCTGAAGTTTAATGAGGTAAACAGCATGAGAGACAGCCTCAGCCCAAAAGTGCGGGGGGGGGGGGGCACTAGAAGATAAAACAAGAGCCCGGGCGGTCTCAAGGATGTGACGTGATGACCCACAAGTATATGGGGTAAATTGTAGCCTTTTCAATAAGTAAGAGCGTCGAACCCAATGAGGAGCATAAGGAAATGACAAGTGGTTTTCAGCAAGATAATGTCTGCAAGTGCTAAAATTGTAAGTAGCGGAGTAGTTTGATAGCAAGATAATTTGTAACGAGCAATAACGATAGTAGAAAAGTGCAGCAAGGTAGCCCAATCCTTTTGACGCAAAGGACAGGCCAAAATGTTCTCTTATGATAAGCAAAGTGTTCTTGAGGGTACACGGGAATTTCATATAGTCACTTTCATCATGTTGGCTTAATTTGTGTTCGGTACTTTGATAATTTGATATGTGGGTGGACCGCTGCTTAGGTGCTTTTATTACTTGAACAAACCTCCTACTTAAGATTAAACCTCTCGCAAGCATCCGCAACTACGAGAAAAGTATTACGAATAAATTCTAACCATAGCATTAATCTTTTGGATCCAATCTGTCCCTTATGGAATAGCGCATAAACTAGGGTTTAAGCTTCTGTCACTCTTGCAACCCACCATCTAATAACTACTCCATAATGCATTCCCTTCGGCCCAAATATGGTTAAGTGTCATGTAGTCGACATTCACATGACACCACTAAGAGAATGACAACATACATATCATCAAAATATCGAACACATATCAAGTTCACACGATTACTTGCAGCATGATTTCTCCCGTGACCTCAAGAACGAAAGTAACTACTCACAAATGATAATCATGATCAAGATCAGAGGGGTATTAAATAGCATAATGGATCTGAATATGTAATCTTCCACCAAATAAGCCATATAGTAATCAACTACAAGATGTAATCAACACTACTAGTCACCCACAAGCACCAATCTATAGTTTCAGTACAAAGATTGAACACAAGAGATGAACTAGGGTTTGAGAGGAGTTGGTTCTATTGAAGATGTTGATGAAGATGGCCCTCCCCAAGATGGGAGAGTTGTTGGTGATGATGATGACGATGATTTCCCCCTCCCGGGGGAAGTTCACCCGGCGGAATCGCTCCACCGAAGGGCAAAAGTGCTCCTGCCCAAGTTCCGCCTCGAGAAGGCGGCGCTTCATCTCGAAAGTCCCTCGGAATTTTTCTAGGTCAAAATGACTTACATACCAGAAGATGGGCACCGGAGGTGGGCCGAGGAGGGCATCACCCACCAGAGGGCGTCTGGGCCTCCTGGCGCGCCTAGGTGGGTTGTGCCCACCTGGTGGCCCCCTCTGGTACTTATTTGCTCCAATAATCCTTAAATATTCCATAAAATATCCTCGGGAAGTTTTAGCTCATTTGGATGGGCAGAATAGGTAGCTTGATGTAGCTTTTTCAAGTCCAGATTTCCAGCTGCCAGAATTCTCCCCCTTTGTGCATACCTTCCATATAATGAGAGAAAAGGTATTAGAATTACTCCAAAAGGCATTATTATACAATAAAACAACATAAATAACAGTAGGAAAACATGATGCAAAATGGACATATCAACTCCCCCAAGCTTAGACCTCACTTGTCCTCAAGCGATAATCGAAATCGAAAAACATGTCCACATGCTTAGAGAGAGAGGTGTCGATAAAAACAATAATACGGACATAGCAGCATCATGTGACTTATTATAACAGCAACAAACTTTAATGTAATACTTTTATCACAGAACTTTTATCATAGACTTCTCATGAACAAGTGACAATTCATCACAACATCCAAGTATAAAACATAAACTCTATTGCAAACCAACAAACTGTGTTCTCAGTCAACTTTGCAACTACAATTAATCGTCTTTTCAGGAAGGGTCACGTATCGGAGCCTTTAGGCAAGTCCACATACTCAACCATCATTTAGTCTTCTATAATTGCAAACACTCACATTGTACACATGAGCAAAACATTTCAACCGGACACATAGAAAGATAGGGGCTTATAGTTTCGCCTCCCAACGCACTCACCTCAAGGGTGATGTCAACAATAATAACTCATGCTAACCATATTCAACTGGATATATGTGCCTAGATCTTTCCTGGCCAGATGAAGCTTGCCAAAGGAGAAAAATAAAAGGAATAAAGAGAAAAACTTGCCTCTTGCATGAAAGTAAATACATGAAAGTGAAAGATAGGCCCTTCACTGAGGGAAGCAGAGGTTGCCATGCACTTTTTGTTTGTATGCTCAACCCCTTAGTGCAAGAGAACATCATGTTATATTGCCCCTTGTGATGGTAACCTTTATTATGCCGTCTGTCACTTTCATTCCTCACCATCACAAATTCATACAACGCTCAATTTTCCCTTGCACTAAATGATCTCACACTTTTAGAAGCAATTTTTATTTCCCTTTTTGCACCGATGACACCTTACTTGAAGGTTCTTACTCAATCCATAGGTAGGTATGGTGGACTCTCAAACAAGATTTAGGTTTAAGAGTTTTGGATGCACAAGTAGTATCTCTTCTTAGTGTGGAGTTTTTGGCTGGCAAAGATAGGGGCAAACACCACATGTTGAAGGATATATGACAATATAACTTCTATGTGAATATGAACAAACATAAATCATTAAGTTGTCTTCCTTGTCCAACATCAATATTTTTGGCATATAATATTTTGATGGGTGCTCACAATCATAAAAGATTTCCAGGATAGTATATTTATATGTGAATATTCTCTTCCCTTATTAATACTTTCATGAGTTGCACCATTGACCAATGCTATGTTTGTCAATCTACAATAAAAATTTCTACTTATACTTTTCTTTGTGTAATGTCAACACTTACCATAAGATTAGCATATGATCTTTTTCTTTTGTTTCCTTTCTTTTTATTGAAACAAGAAAGTAAAGAAGGCAAAACTCAAACTAAACTTTATTATATATCTCGCACACGATGACAAAGATTGATCACTAAGCAAATTCGCAAAAAGAAAGGATTTAACTAAAGTTTAATTCATCTAATAGCAAAAGATAACCATGGATCGAACTAAGAAAGTAATGGCAAAAGATAGTGGAGATGATACGATACCGGGGCACCTCCCCCAAGCTTGGCGAAGGCCAAGGGGAGTTCCCATACCCGATACTAAGTTTTTGTTTGGTGGTGAAGAAGAAGGCGGTGGTGATGAAGTAGAGACAATTTGGTCTAATACATCTCTGAGTGTATCTCTTAAGCTGTGAATCTCTCGAAGAGCTTGATCAAGCAGCTCAGTGTTCTTGTCTACTTCAGTCATGATATGTTTATTTTCCGAACCCCAAGAGTTTGTCCCTACATCACTTTCTCTTGAACGAGATATGTCCCAATTGGACAGTATATGCACACGAGGAGTGTTTTCGAACCCATAATTATGAATCAAATTGTGAAAATTGTTTTGATGTAACCTATGTAGAGGCCTCCTTGTAGGGAGTTCTTCCTGATCTCTTGGTCCTTCTTCATTGTTTAGGTACCTCATGGCTTGATGGGGGTTAGGATGAGTGGAGATGCTAGCAAGAGTCCCTCTCTTAGAGGCCGGAGGGTGAATTCCGAATGAGTTCCCCTCATCTTCCTCCATAACGATCTCTTCAAATTCCTCTCCCCTGGATTCTACCTGAAGCAACCAAGCTTCTCCTTCTTCAGTGTTGGAGGAGGGAGAAGACATGATGCCTGGCTCAACAGATCTGACAGAAAACAACAAGAAAAGAAAACATGAGATTTCTCCGTGATATGGAGCTCAACATATTTGGGAGGTATATAAAGATTTTTTTATCTTGGGGAACAAGCAGAACGGAAGAAAAATGGAGTCCGGAAAGTACCTGATGTGGACACAACCCACCTGGGCGCGCCAGGCATGTCTGGCGCACCCTGGTGTATCATGCCCACCAGGGTCACTTTCCTGGAAATTTCATATTTTCCTAATTTTTTAAATATTCCAAAACTGACAAAAAATATTTTTGCGGATTTTTTGGAGTCCGTTTACTTACATATCATGTACCTCCTATTTTTCATGATTCTATAGTGCTCTAAAAGCTTTCCTTTATGTGTTCTTCCGGTGTCAAAGTTTGAATAATATTGCTTCCAACATTAATGGGCGTACCTTAGATATAGTGTTGTATTCGTTGCCTATTGACAACCTTTGGGTTGGTACCTTCGGCATTAATTATTTTGATAGCTTCGGACCAATAAACCTCCTCGATGACATAGGGTCCTTCCCATTTGGAGAGGAGTTTTCCTGCAAAGAATCTGAAACGAGAGTTGTACAAAAGAACATATTCTCCAACTTTGAAATAATGATTTTGGATATTTTGTCATGCCATCTTTTAACTTTTTCTTTGAATAATTTTGCATTTTCATAAGCCTGGGTTCTCCATTCATCTAATGAGCTAATATCAAATAACCTCTTTTCACCAGCAACTTTGAAATCATAGTTAAGTTCTTTAATTGCCCAATATGCTTTATGTTCTAACTCAAGAGGCAAATGAAAAGCTTTTCCATAAACCATAGGATTTTTATATGCTGTTCTATAAGCCCAAAGTGCATCATCTAATTTCTTAGACCAACTCTTCCGGGACCTATTGACATTCTTTTCTAAAATTAGTTTTATTTCTCTATTGCTAAGTTCAACTTGACCACTATACAGAGGATGATAAGGTGATGCAATTCAATGGTTAACATCATACTTAGCAAGCATTTTACAGAAAGCACCATGAATAAAGTGTGAACCACCATCACTCATTAAATATATAGGGACTCCAAACCTTGGGAAAATAACTTCCTTAAGCATTTTAATGGAGGTGTTGTGATCAACACTACTGGTTGGAGTAGCTTCTGCCCACTTAGTAACATAATCAACAACAACCAAAATATGTGTATACCCATTAGAGGAAGGAAAAGGTCCCATGAAATGAAATCCCCAAACATCAAATGGTTCAACAGCAAGTGAATAATTCATAGGCATTTCTTGACGCTTACCGATATTACCTATTCTTTGGCATTCATCACAAGATGTGACAAACTTACGCACATCCTTGAAGCGAGTAGGCCAATAAAAACCAGATTGCAATACCTTATGAGCGGTTCTGTCTCCCGCGTCATGTCCTCCATAAGCTTCAGATTGACATTTCCATTGGATTTTTTCCTGTTCATGCTCAGGTACAGAACGTCTAATTATACCATCTACTCCTTTATAAAATGTGGGTCATCCCAAAAGTAATGTCTTAAATCATAGAAGATTTTTTTTTCCTTTTGTTGGTATGTGAAGCTAGGTGGTATGTATTTAGCAACAATATAATTAGCATAGTCAGCATACCAAGGTGTACTATTAGAAACATTTATTGCAGCTAGTTGTTCAACAGGAAAACTATCATTAATAGGTTGTGGGTCATCAAGAATATTTTCAAGCATAGACAAGTTATCAGCTATGGGGTTCTCTGCTCCTTTTCTACCAGTGATTTGCAAATCAAATTCTTGTAGCAACAGAACCCATCTAATGAGTCTAGGTTTAGCATCTCCCTTTTCCATAAGATATTTTATAGCAGCATGATCGGTGTGAACAATTACCTTAGAATCAACAATGTAAGATCTGAATTTATCACAAGCAAACACCACTTCTAAGAATTCTTTTTCAGTAGTAGCATAATTACGTTGAGCACTGTCTATAGTTTTAGTAGCATAATGATTAACATTCAGTTTTTATCAACGCTTTGTTCTAGAACAGCACAAACAACATAATCGCTAGCATCACACATAATCTCAAAAGGCAAGTTCCAATCAGGTGGTTGAACAACATGTACAGTAATTAAGGCTTTCTTTAGTGTTTCAAACGCTTCTAAACAATCATCATCAAACAAAAAGGGAATATCCTTTTGCAAAAGATTCGTAAGAGGCCTAGAAATTTTAGAGAAGTCTTTGATAAACCTCCTATTGAAACCAGCATGACCAAGGAAACTATGAATACATTTGATATCTTTAGGACATGGCATTTTCTCAATTGCATCAACCTTGGCTTTGTCCACCTCAATGCCTCTCTCAGAAATTTTATGGCCCAAGACAATACCTTTGTTACCCATAAAGTGGAACTTCTCCCAATTCAAGACAAGATTTCTTGGTTCACATCTCTGCAAAACTCGATCAAGATTTCTTAAACAATCATCAAAAGACTTTGTAGGGACCCGACCTCAAACGGTCAAGTCTCTATGCTTAAGTGTCATCCCTGGATCGGTATGCTGACACACACAGTACTCGAGGATTTATAACAGAGGTAAATCACATGTATAAAGTAACGTAAATACTATTACCTCAAATCCATATAGCGGAAGTAACAAGGTTGTGGATTCCTATCAACACTAATGGCAAAGTTGAGTGTAGAAACTATAACCCTAATGTATCACTTACTCGTCGTAAGATTCCTGCAACATGAGACATTGCAGACATGTAGGTCAGTACATTGAATGTACTGGCAAATTCACACCATAGAGCAATGACGAATAATAGATATCACTACATGCATATATGGCTGGTGGAAAAGCTCCATGGTTACAATTTTGCATAAAGCCAATTTTTCCCTACTGCAAAGGAATAAATTTATTTAACTATCATGGTGGTTGTTAAACATTGAGAATGGTTGAGAACATTCTCAATCCCAATTAAGCTTCATCATTAAAACCCAACAATATTAATTAAAGTAACATGACGAGATTTACATGATAATCCAAGTACTACATACTCAAAACGTCCATAACTAGGGACAAGGCTAATCATGATTAGTTTATACACTCTGCAGAGGTTTGCGCACTTGTCCCCACAAGACTTGATCTCCTCCGTTGGATTTCTCGCACTACATGGTGTTTGAGAAACGGATGACCGAGACATAGTCTTTCAGAAGCGTTTGCACCTTACGATCGGGTAGACAGTACCAACCTACATCCCCTACATCTGCTAGTCTACCACTGTAAGACTTCACACGACTTTGTCAACTATGCTAGAGCCCATAGTAGCTTGTGGCTGCACACGGAAGTTTCTAGCATGAATAATCTCATGATCCCTTTGAGCCTGGGTGGCGGTCCTTAAATAATCCCATATGTGTGTTTAAGTTGCCACCTTAAATAAACCATTAATTAACAATCTCACATCTGTCATGGATACACTCACCCAATCCACGTGTACTAGCATAGCATGGCATAATAAGCAAACGTAGAAGTAACTCCCAGGGTTTGATAATAAAACTGGAAATAGGTACTACCTCATCTACTTCCCAAAACCCACATATTAATTAGATCCTAATCATGCAATGTTTGAGGATTGATCTAATGCAATAAAACTGGTATGAAAGAGGTATGATCAAAGTGTTACTTGCATGTACTGTTGATGACGATTACTCGCACTCAACTCCTGGTAGTTCTATTCATCACACTCCATTCAATCTATCGCAAGCAAGCATTAGTAACCACACATAAGCAATCACTCAAAAGATCGGAAAGAACGAAAACACAGCTCGGAAAACTCCAAAACCAAGCAAATAACTCTTGCAATAGAAAACAATTTCTAACAGTACCAAAATTTAGTGAATTTGGCCTTATCAGAAAGTTTAGTTCAAGAGCTTCGATTTGCAAAAAGAATCAACTCAAACGGAGTTATAAAACTCAAGTTACGATCAAACGAAGTTTGAATACTAAACTGTTTGAATTCAAATTTTAAACTTTCAAAATTATGTTTAAGTTGATTATCTGGATATAGGAGATCATAACGAAGAAGTGGCCGTTGGTTTCGTTGGATTTGGACTAACGAGTAAAAAGCTGTGAATGTTTGAAGAAAAGGGACTAAACTGTAAAATAAAACAACTACAACTAGGTCCCTGGCAGAAAATAAAAAAAGAAAAAGAAAAACTATAGCGAACGCTAACGAACGAAAATCGTTCGCTCTAGAGACTAAGCTAACGAACGCTCTCTAAATAAAAAAACGCTTAGAGAAAGAAAAAAACAAATGGATCTGGATCCTTAGATCCAGATTGGACGGACGAGGAGGGGCGGCGGTTACCGCGGCGGCAGCGGCGAAGTCCGGCGGCAGCGGGAGAGCGGTGGCGGCTCGGCTTCGGTCAGGGCGGTGGCTCCGGGCATCGGGGAAGGCGGCGAGGAGCACGGGGGGGGGGGGCGACGTGGAGCGGCGGTTGCGGTGGTGGTGTCGACGGCGGTCAACAGCGACGAGGGCAACGACTGCGGCCTCCAGCGGTGATGGCGGCGGCGGTGAGAAGCGAGGCCGGGGCTCCTGATTTATAGGAGGAGGGCAAAGGCGGCGCGGAGGTGGCTGGGTCGGCCATGGCGGCGGCGGATCGCGTGCGTCGGCCGGAGTCGGGAGGAGTCCCGGTCAGGGACGACGGGCGAGACGGCGCGGGCGCTGGGCTGGGCGAGCGCCCTATTGGGCCGGCCCAGTTTGGCGGCGGAGGATTCTTTTTTTAATGCAATGAAGATAAACAAAAACGAAAAAAATAGAACCTAGGCATATAATATATCAAAATTTTCAGAAAATTATTTTCTACAGCATGAACATTTTCTAACGTCAAATAAAATTCACACTAATTTAAATAATTCAAACAGTGCTACTGCTCTAATAAAATCCAACTAAAATCATTTTAAAAAATACCAAAAATAGTTCAAATTTATTTCTCTCCAATTTTCTGATGTAGGGTATCATTTTACCCTAATTTCCATATATTATATTTTTGGAGAAAAATAATTTGAAATAAATCCAAATAACTCCCAATTGAAAATAATTTCAAAAGGACTTTAAATTGGATTTCTTTTAAACTCCCAACTCATATTTCATATGTTTGAAGAAGTCATTTTATCTTCCCTCATGAAAATCATTGAGTTGCTTGAAGTTTCTGAATTTGAAATATTTCCAAATGAAATTCAAATCTTTTCAAAACCCTTTTCATTTATTTAAATGGAAGAAGTCATGTCATCTTCTCTCTAGGGTTTTGTAGTTGAAAAGAATTTGAATTCATGGAGATCAGAAAGCAAAGTGAAAGTTTTGGGAAAGTCATATTATTCCCTCTCATTTAACTTTCAAAAAGTTTCAAGTTTCACTCAACTTCACACAATCAATCAAACAATCAATCAAAACTATCTATTTAATATAACATTCCAAAATTTAGAATTTTGGGATGTTACAAACCTACCACCCTTAAAATGAATCTCGCCCTCGAGATTCGGAGAGGCTAGCAAGAAATAGGTTAGGGTAGGGAGTCTTCAAAATCCATCGATCATCTCCGGCGTCTGGGTGCTACCACCCTTAGAAGCATGGTTACGGTTCCATTAAAACCCATATACTCCATCCTTATTGTTGACAGTGGCAGTCTTCTCAGATCTTCATGATAAGTCCTTCTCTGGGTTCTTCCGGTGGTGGCATAACCTTTTTCTTAATTCCTGTATCCATTTCATCCTGGTAAGGTTATTCCATGACTGGGTCTTCTTAGCTGACGGGTCTAGCGCCAATACTAAACAACTATCGATATCTCAGGGTGGTCAACCATTTATGGTTTCTCCTGCAGGAAATGGGTCTGGGCTGAACCTCGCTGTATAACCTACGATTGGCAACAACTGCCTTGTACAGGGGGGAAATACTTATACCATTCTAAGGTTCAAACAAGGTTTAATATCGTCGTCGCTCTACTATAGGTAAGTCACTCAGATTTACCATCCCATATAGCAAAGCGAATAATAAGAGTAAGTCGGTATGGTGATCAATCCATCCCGCACCCAAATCATTACCTTGTATATGGTTTAACGAATCTCGCACTCTAACACTCGGTCATCCTCACAAGCATTGCAGAATTTCTCTTGTCGACGAACTAAGTTCGGAAAATCCATTCATTCTGCAAGCCAAACAAACATCTATCATTCCTTCACAACTCTCAGGTTTTGCGTTGCTCCTATAAGATCGTCTGTTGGTAAAGGCATATCTTCTTCTAGGGTTTTTCCTTCAGCAAGAGTGTGCTTGCTTCTTGGCAGGTCCTGGGGCCTATGGGTTATGGCCCATCTCATCACTTGTAAACCTTGAACTCATCCTGAGGGCAACTGATCATTTTTCCAACATCCAGCTTCCCAGCATTCTTAAATCCATCCAATGGTACTGTCTCCCTTCCTTCTATTGGTACCAAACTAAGAGTGATTACTCAGACTCATCCTAGGGTTACAATTGCTCCATATTACCAACATTATATCTCGTTTATATCAATAGTACTTCATCTATCCATACTCTTGGGGTATCCAACATGTCGAGATAAAACTCATGCTTGTTTAGTCCGAAATCCACTCTGTGAAATATCATTATCCTTTCCAGGGTCAAATCTCCTCACAGGGTACTACCCCCCTTAAAATGGTCTAAGTCATCCATAGAGCATATTTCTCATATCCTTGAAAATGGTCAAAATCTTTCTTCATAGAGTAACAACTCATAAAAAAATCCAAATCAGTACCAACAATGATAACTTTATTGATTCTCAAATTATTACAATCTCCTGCATTTCCATTACATGCCTCCTCTCAACACCTCAATATAAAAGAATTGTTCCCACTACTACTACTACATTTCCTTATTGCAAACTCAACTATTTAGCACAAGTCTCCTTCTCCTTGGGATAATCTCTTGCAAAGTGCCTTGCTTCATTATTGAAGAAACATATTACTTCTAACAAGTCTCGAGGTTTCCTTATAACTACATAGGCTCCTTGGGTCCTCGGCTTCCTTTTTGGGCAACTGCTGGAGTAGTGCCCTGACTCTTTGCACCTGAAATAGGTGATATGGCTCAGGTCCTTCCTGGAATCCAATCTATTTCTCTTCCTGGACTTTTCCGTTCCAATCAGGGCTTCTACTTCCTATGGGTCATACTCTACTTCTTCTGTCGAGAATTCTATAGATCCCCATTCATACAATTCTCGGAGATATGTCCTTCTCCACATGAATAGCATGACTTGGTGCATGGGTTTAATTGGGTCTTCTTCAGGTGTGTCCTCCACCTCTTCCTTCATCACAGGTTCTTCTAAAGTTTCCATGAGGGCTCCTTTCATTGCTTCTTTCTTCTGCTGGATGGTTCTTTGTACCATGGGGTAAATGTGACACTGAGCAGGGTAGTGGCTAGTTCCTTCACACAAGAAACAATTAATCTGCCTAGTCGGGCATTCTTCAGCAGGGTGACTTCCTTCACAATTTGGGCATTCATCCTTGTGTTCTTCATGGTTGTGTCCTATTTCTCCACAAAGCTTGCATGCATGGAGTTTCTTCATATCCTTTCCATAAGGCTTCAAATTCGGGGACACAAGACGAGACTTTAGCAAAGTCGACTTAAATTCCTTCCAAGTGGTTACTCCTTGCCATCCATTGATGGTTTGGTACATCCTCCACCAAGTTGCAGAACCTCTTTCGAAGCACTGAAGTGCGTGTTGGGAAATATCCTTTCCGGCTATAGGGTTATTCTTCATGTGATCCTCCATGTTCTAAATCCATCGGTCCATCTCCAGTTGACTCATCGGTCCAGATAATATGAGCTCATCTCCATTCATCCTCTATTGGGTCCAGGGGTTTTGGGGTGAGATAAGAGAGATAGAGAGGGAGGGATAGACACAATGCAAACAATGGTTTTGAAAAGGCAGATTTTATTTTGTGGCTGTCGGAAAACATCAAACAAATGACAGCTCACAATCGTCGCATCTAACGTAGGTATATAACAAGGGTTTGGTCTTCTAAAAGTCAATAAATCTTCAAAGTCGCCAAACTCTTCAAGTGTTGTTCATGTCTCCGATGGCTTCTTCCAATCATGCTTGTCTTTCTCAAGTTCTTTTGCCAGATCTTCTCTGTTGACGCGAAGTCTCTCATGGCGTCCTTGAATAATTGCGTTCCAAACTTCTGGATTTCAACATCCTTGGCATGAACCATAGTCCTACTGTCCTTCAGTTCCTAACAAATCTCCGGTATCTCGAGGTTTTGCTTCTCCAGCTTGCCTACTTTTTATCTTCTGGTTCCCGAGTTCTTCGTCAAATGCTCCTTGTCAAATATAGCTACCTACATGTCCATCTTAAGGTTCCTGATGTAATTCTCCAGATCCTGGTGATACACAAACTAAGGTTAAAACTCCAACGTTTGCTGATAGATGCTCCATCAGCCCTTTTGTCATCCAATTCTTCCGAAAGATGCATGCTTAACACCTCACGGTGACCATAGCATAAGCGGGCGATAACATCATGAATAACCGTGTTTATGCCCATGTTACTACCATGAGATTTCATTCCATAATTGATATCTCCTGTCTTAGGGTTTTCTTGACAAAAACTTTGAGTTCTTATGCTCCATATTCCAGTCTTTCTCTGATACACCTTGATTCGGGTATTGACAACTTCTATAGTCTGACAAGCTCTATCAGAGTAGCCTTCCTAGGTCATGCCAATATGGAAATTCTTCAAAGCCTTCAAATTCTCCAAGTCTTCGGAGTCTTCAACCGTTGTAGTTTCCATCAGTGTAATGCACGGTAAAAATCTCTTTATTCCAAAGTAGTCTTAGTTGTCCGATATCTTGTACTTCTTGGAGTGGTCTCATCAGTTGAATCTTCGTGTGGTCAACATGGGAAAGGGTATAATCTCACTAAAAGGGAATATTTGAATAAGCTTAGAAGAGTAGAGAGGTAAAAGATCCTTTTGAAAAGAAAGTGTAGATGAAAATCTTTTCCTATGGGCTTGTCAGTTTCTAGGGTCATGTCCTACAGTCAACATGTGCTCTGATACCATCTTGTAGCGACCCGACCTCAAACGGTCAAGTCTCTGTGCTTAAGTTTCATCCCTGGATTGGTATGCTGACACACACAGTACTCGAGGATTTATAACAGAGGTAAATCACATGTATAAAGTAACGTAAATACTATTACCTCAAATCCATATAGCGGAAGTAACAAGGTTGTGGATTCCCATCAACACCAACGGCAAAGTTGATTGTAGAAACCGTAACCCTAACGTATCACTCACACGTCGTAAGATTCCTACAACATGAGACGTTGCAGCCATGTAGGTCAGTACATTGAATGTACTGGTAAATTCACACCATAGAGCAATGATGAATAATAGCTATTACTACATGCATATATGGCTGGTGGAAAAGCTCTATGGTCACAATTTTGCATAAAGCCAATTTTTCCCTACTGCAAAGGAATAAATTTTATTTAACTATCATGGTGGTTGTTAAACATTGAGAATGGTTGACAGCATTCTCAATCCCAATTAAGCTTCATCATTAAAACCCAACAATATTAATTAAAGTAACATGACGAGATTCACATGATAATCCAAGTACTAGATACTCAAAACGTCCATAACCGGGGACACGGCTAATCATGATTAGTTTATACACTCTGCAGAGGTTTGCGCACTTTTCCCCACAAGACTCGATCTCCTCCGTTGGATTTCTCGCACTACATGGTGTTTGAGAAAAAGATGACCGAGACATAGTCTTTCAGAAGCGTTTGCACCTTATGATCGGGTAGACAGTACCAACCTACATCCCCTACATATGCTAGTCTACCACTGTAAGAGTTCACACGACTTAGTCAACTATGCTAGAGCCCATAGTAGCTTGTGGCTGCACATGGAAAGTTTCTAGCATGAATAATCTCATGATCCCTTTAAGCCTGGGTGGTGGTCCATAAAGAAAAACAGGCAATCACTGGAATACCCAGGTGCCTCAATCTACCCAGATGTGTGTTTAAGTTGCCACCTTAAATAAACCGTTAATTAACAATCTCACATCTGTCATGGATACACTCACCCAATCCACGTCTACTAGCATAGCATGGCATAATAAGCAAACGTAGAAGTAACTCCCAGGGTTTGATAATAAAACTGGAAATAGGTACTACCTCATCTACTTCCCAAAACCCACATATTGGTTAGATCCTAATCATGCAATGTTTGAGGATTGATCTAATGCAATAAAACTGGGTATGAAAGAGGTATGATCAAAGTGTTACTTGCCTGTACTGTTGATGAAGATGACTCGCACTCAACTCCTGATAGTTCTATTCGTCATACTCCGTTCAATCTATCGCCTGAAAGCAATAGTAACCACACATAAGCAATCACTCAAAAGATCGGAAAGAACGAAAACACAGCTCGGAAAACTCCAAAACCAAGAAAATAACGCTTGCAACAGAAAACAATTTCTAACAGTACCAAAATTGATCGAATTTGGCCTTATCAGAAAGTTTAGTTCAAGATCTTCGATTTGCAAAAAGAATCAACTCAAACGGAGTTATAAAACTCAAGTTACGATCAAACAAAGTTTTAATACTAAACTGTTTGAATTCAAATTTTAAACTTTCAAAAAATATGTTTAAGTTTATTATCTGGATAGAGGAGATCATAACAAAGAAGTGGGCATTGGTTTCGTTGGATTTGGACTAATGAGTAAAAAGTCGTGAATGTTTGAAGAACAGGGACTAAATTGTAAATTAAAACAACTACAACTAAGTCCCTGGCCGAAAATAAAAAAAATAAAAAGAAAAACTATACCGAATGAACGTTCGCTACCGAACGCTAACGAACGACTATCGTTCGCTCCAGAGCCTAAGCTAACGAACGCTTTCCAAATAGAAAACGCTTAGAGAAAGAAAAAAAACAAATGGATCTGGATCCTTAGATCCAGATCGGACGGACAAGGAGGGGCGGCGGTTACCGCGGCGGCGGCGGCGAAGTCCGGCGACGCGGGAGAGCAGCGGTGGATCGTCTTCGGTCGGGGCGGTGGCTCCGGGCGTCGGGGAAGGCAGCGAGGAGCACGAGGAGGGGCGGCGTGGAGCGGCGGTTGCTGTGGTGGCATTGGCGGCGGTCGACGGCGACGAGGGCGACGGCTGCAGCCTCCGGCGGCGGTGGCAGCGGCGGCGATGCAAGGAGGAGAGAGAAGCGGGGCCGGGGCTCTGGATTTGTAGAAGGAGGCCAAAGGCGGCGCGGAGGTGCCCGGGTCGGCCACGGCAGCGGCGGATCGCGTGCGCCGGCCGGACTCGGAAGGAGTCCCGGTCGGGGACATCGGGCGAGGCGGCGCGGGCGCTGGGCTGGGCTCGCGCCCTGTTGGGCCGGCCAAGTTTGGCGAGGATTCTCTTTTTTTTTGTTTTAACGCAACGAAGATAAACAAAAACAAAAAAAATTAGAACCTAGGCATATAATATATCAAAATTTTCAGAAAATTATTTCCTACAGCATGAACATTTTTCTAACATCAAATAAAATTCACACTAATTTAAATAATTCAAACAGTGCTACTGCTCTAATAAAATCCAACTAAAATCATTTTAAAAAATTCCAAAAATAATTCAAATTTATTTCTCTCCAATTTTCTGATGTAGGGAATCATTTTACCCTAATTTCCATATATTATATTTTTGGAGAAACATAATTTGAAATAAATCCAAATAACTCCCAATTAAAAATAATTTCAAAAGGACTTTAAATTGGATTTCTTTTAAACTCCCAACTCATATTTCATATGTTTGAAGAAGTCATTTTATCTTCCCTCATGAAAATCATTGAGTTTCTTGAAGTTTCTAAATTTGAAATATTTACAAATGAAATTCAAATCTTTTCAAAACCCTTTTCATTTATTGAAATGGAAGAAGTCATGTCATCTTCTCTCTAGGGTTTTGTAGTTCAAAAGAATTTGAATTCATGGAGATCAGAAAGCAAAGTGAAAGTTTTGGGAAAGTCATATTATTCCCTCTCATTTAACTTTCAAAAAGTTTCAAGTTTCACTCAACTTCACACAATCAATCAAACAATCAATCAAAACTATCTATTTAATATAACATTCCAAAATTTAGAATTTTGGGATGTTACAGACTTCCCATAAACGGATAAGTCATCCATGAAAACCTCAACAATATTTTCACAAAAATCAGATAATATAGCAGCCATACATCTTTGAAAGGTAGCAGGTGCATTACATAAACCAAAAGGCATACATCTACAAGCAAAGGTTCCAAAAGGACAAGTGAAAGTGGTCTTTTCTTGATGAGGTTGTAAAACAGGTATTTGTGAAAAACAAGAATATCCATCAAGAAAGCAAAAATGTGTGTGCTCAGATAATCTTTCTAACATTTGATCGATAAAAGGCAGAGGGTAATGATCTTTTCTAGTTGCTTTATTTAATTTTCTATAATCAATTACCATTCTATAGCCTGTGACAATTCTTTGTGGAATGAGCTCATTCTTATCATTAGGAACAACAGTCATACCTCTCTTCTTAGGGACACAATGAACAGGACTTAGCCATTTACTATCAGCTATGGGATAGATTATACCTGCTTCTAGAAGTTTCAATATTTCTGTTCTTACCACTTCTTTCATTTTCGTATTTAACCGACATTGGTGATCAACAACGGGTTTAGCACCAGGTTCCATATTAATCTTGTGCTGACACAGAGTGGGACTAATGCCCTTAAGATCATCAAGAGTATATCCAATAGTAGCTCGGTGCTTCCTTAGAACTTGCAATAATCTTTCTTCATGTTCTGAAAGGTTAGCACTAATAATAACAGGATATATCTTTTTCTCACCGAGATAAGCATATTTCAAAGTGCCTGGCAATTGTTTTAATTCAAACACAGGATCACCTTTAGGTGGAGGAGGACCTCCTAGAGTTTCAATAGGCAAATTGTGTCTAAGCAGAGGTTGTTGTTTGAAGAAGATTCTATCTATTTCATTTCTTTCACGCATTTGCAAACCATTTTCATGGTCTAGCAAGTATTGTTCCAAAGGATCAGTAGGAGGCACAGCAATAGAAGCAAGAACAATAATTTCATCCTTACTAGGCAAATCTTTATTATGAGGTTGTCTACTAAACTTGGGGAAATTAAATTCATAAGATTCATCACCAAAGCTAACATCGATAGTTTGTTTCTCACAATTTATTTTAGCATTGATGGTGTTCAAGAAAGGTCTACCAAAAATAATGGGACAAAAATCATCTTGTAAGGAGCTAAGAACAAGAAAATCAGTAGGGTATTTTATTTTCCCACACAAGACTTCAACATCTCTAAGAATCCCAATAGGTGATATAGTATCTCTATTGGCAACATTAATAGTGACATCTATGCCTTCTATTTCAGTAGGTGCTATTTCATCCGTAATTTCTTGATATAGAGAGAAAGGAATAGCACTCACACTAGCACCTAGGTCCCATAACCCATGATAACAATGATCTCCTATCTTACCTGAGACAACAGGCATGCCAACAACTGGTCTATGTTTATCCTTTTTATCAGGTTTGGCAATTCTAGAAGCTTCATCACAGAAGTAAATAACATTCCCATCAATATTATCGACTAAGAGATCTTTAACCATAGCAACACTAGGTTTAACTCTGATATGTTCATATGGTTTGGGTGTTCTAACATAACTTTTCTTAACCACGGTTGAAGCTTTAGCATGTTCCTTCATCCTAACAGGGAAACGTGGTTTTTCAATATAAGTGGTGGGAACAACTGGATCAACATTGTAAATGATAGTTTCTTCTTTAGCTTTTACCGGTTCTTTAACTTCTTCCTTAATAGGTGAGTGATATTTAAACTACTGATCCTTAGGGAGATCAACATGAGTAGAAAAATATTCACAAAAGGAGGCTACTATCTCAGAGTCAAGTCCATATTTAGTGCTAAACTTTTGAAAAGCTTCGGTATTCATAAAATATTTAACACAATCAAACTTAGGTTCAATACCTGACTCTTTACCTTCATCGAGTTACCAATCTTCAGAGTTGTGTTTAATTCTTTCCAAAAGGTCCCACCGGAATTCAATAGTCTTCTTCATAAAAGAACCAGTACAAGAAGTATCGAGCATGGATTGATCATTACAAGAAAGCCGAGCATAATTTTTTTGAATAATAATCTCTCTTGAAAGCTCATGATTGGGGCATGAATATAACATTGAATTAAGCCTCACCCAAGCTAGAGTGATACTTTCTCCATCATGAGGCCAAAAATTATATATATAATTCCAATCGGGATGAACTAGATGCATATGATAATTTTTTTGATGAAATTCCGATTTCAACCGATTCCAGTTCCAAGATCCAATATCATCGTATAGCCTATACCATGTCAATGCTTTCCCTTCAAAGATAAATGGAAAACCTTCTTCTTAGCTTCATCTCTGGGCAAACCTGCAAGCTTAAACAGTCCACAAATTTCATCCACATATATCAAGTGCATATCAGGATGTTCGGTTCCATCTCCAGCATAAGGATTAGCTAGCAGTTGTTCTATCATACCCAAAGGAATTTCATATTCAATATTTTTAGTGGGTGCAGTAGGTTGAGGGGCAACTAATTTTGGTTCCGGACGAGGCGAAGATACCCTGAACAAACCCCTCAAAGGATTGTTTTCCATAGTAGCAAGTGACAATAAATTTCACCACGTAGTAATAATGTTTCCTTACTAATTTCCACTTACCAAGAGCGCTTCATTCCCCGGCAACGGTGCCAAAAAATAGCCTTGATGACCCATGATACGTCTCCAACATATCTATAATTTATGAAGTATTCATGCTATTATATTATCCATCTATGATGTTTTATATGCATTTATATGCCATTTTATATGATCTTTGGGACTAACCTATTAACCTAGAGCCCAGTGCCAGTTCCTGTTTTCTCCTTGTTTTTGAGTTTTACAGAAAAGGAATACCAAATGGAGTCCAATTGACGTGCCAATTTTCGAGGATTTTTATGGACCAAAAGAAGACCACGGAGCATCGGAGTTGGGCCAGAAGAGTCTCGGGCTGCCCACGGGGGTGGGGGGCGCGCCCACCCCCTAGGGCGCGCCCCCCTATCTCGTGGACAGCCCGGAGACCCCCCTGATGTGAAACCTACACCAAAAATTCCTATAGATACAGAAACCTTCGAAAAATAACCTAGATCGGAAGTTCCACCGCCGCGAGCCTCTGTAGCCACGAGAAATCAATCTAGGCCCTCTTTGGCACCCTGCCGGAGGGGGCCATCATCACCAGAGGCCATGGAGGAGTATCTCGGAGGGGCCATCATCACCATGAAGGCCAAGGACCAGAGGGTGGAAGCCATGGAGGAGGAAGCACAAGGGGGAGAACCTCTCCTCCTCTCTCTTGGTGGCACCGGAGTGCCATCGGGAGGGGAATCATCGCCGCGGTGATCGGCTTCATCAACATCACCATCATCATCACCATCCTGATCTCTTTTACGCGGTCCACTCTCCCACACCCCGCTGTAATCCCTACTTGAACATGGTGCTTTATGCCGCATATTATGATTCAATGATGTGTTGCCATCCTATGATGTTTTGAGTAGATATCTTTTGTCCTTGGGTTGATTGATGATCTAGATTGGTACGAGTTGTATGTTTTATCTTGGTGCTGTCCTATGGTGCCCTCCGTGTCGCGCAAGCGTGAGGGATTCCCGCTGTAGGGTGTTGCAATACGTTCATGATTCGCTTATAGTGGGTTGGTGAGTGACTGAAACACAAACCCGAGTAAGGGGGTTGTTGCGTATGGGATAAAAGGGGACTTGATGCTTTAATGCTATGGTTGGGTTTTACCTTAATGATCTTTATTAGTTGCGGACGCTTGCTAGAGTTCCTATCATAAGTGCATATGATCCAAGTAGAGAAAGTATGTTAGCTTATGTCTCTCCCTCATATGAAATTGCAATGACGACTATCAATCTTGTTAACAATTGCCTAGGACAATTCCGCACACCGATCCACCATTATTCCACACTCGCTATTTATAATATTTAGTAATATATTCTAACTTTATGTTAATAGCACCTACTTTTATATTTTAGCTCTCCGATATCACACAAAGTTATCCTCTTCATACCCACAACGTAGTTTATTTCTCGTTTCTAGTTGGAAGCAAACGTTCGGTGTACGTAGAGTCGTATCAGTGGCAGATAGGGCTTGAGAGAATATTGATCTTACCTTTAGCTCGTTGTGCGTTCGACACTCCATACTTATCACTTCCACCTTTGGAAATTAGTACGATGATTCCCTGCACTTGGGGATTATCAACCCACAAGTATATGGGGTCAATTTTAGCCTTTTCGATAAGTAAGAGTGTCGAACCCAACGAGGAGTAGAAGGAAATGACAAGTGGTTTTCAGCAAGGTAATGTCTGCAAGTGCTAAAATTGGAAGTAGCGGAGTAGTTTGATAGTAGGATAATTTGCAACGAGCAAGTAACGATAGTAGTAACAAAAGTGCAGCAAGGTAGCCCAATCCTTTTGAGGCAAAGTACACGCCAAATCGGTCTCTTATGATAAGCAAAGTGTTCTTGAGGGTACATGGGAATTTCATCTAGTCACTTTCATTGTGTTGGCTTAATTCGTGTTCGGTACTTTGATAATTTGATATGTGGGTGGACCGGTGCTTAGGTGTTGTTCTTACTTGAACAAACCTCCTACTTATGATTAACCCTCTCGCAAGCATCTACAACTACGAGAAAAGTATTAAGAATAAATTCTAACCATAGCATTAAACTTTTGGATCCAATCGGTCCCTTACGGAATAGCGCATAAACTGGGGTTTAAGCTTCTATCACTCTCGCAACCCACCATCTAATAACTACTCCACAATGCATTCCCTTAGGCCCAAATATGGTGAAATGTGATTTAGTCGACGTTCACATGACACCACTAAGAGAATGACAACATACATATCATCAAAATATCAAACACATATCAAGTTCACATGATTACTTGCAACATGATTTCTCCCGTGACCTCAAGAACGAAAGTAACTACTCACAAATGATAATCAAGCTCAAGATCAGAGGGGTATTAAATAGCATAATGGATCTGATCATATAATCTTCCACCAAATAAGCCATATAGTAATCAACTACAAGATGTAATCAACACTACTAGTCACCCACAAGCACCAATCTATAGTTTTGGTACAAAGATTGAACACAAGAGATGAACTAGGGTTTGAGAGGAGTTGGTGTTGTTGAAGATGTTGATGAAGATAGCCCTCCCCAAGATGGGAGAGTTGTTGGTGATGATGATAACGATGATTTTTCCCTCCGGGGGGAGGGGGGAGGTTCCCCCGGCAGAATCGCTCCACCGAAGGGCAAAAGTGCTCCTGTCCAAGTTCCTCCTCGAGGCGGTGGCGCTTCATCCCAAAAGTCCTCCTCTGATTTTTTCTTGGTCAAAATGACTTATATACCAGAAGATGGGCACCGAAGGTGGGTCGAGGAGGGCAGCACCCACCAGGGCGCGCCTAGGCCTCCTAGCGCACCCAGCTGGGTTGTGCCCACCTGGTGGGCCCCCTCTGGTACTTATTTTCTCCAATAATCCTTAAATATTCCATAAAAAATCCCCGGGAAGTTTTAGCTCATTTGGATGTGCAGAATAGGTAGCTTGATGTAGCTTTTTCAGGTCCAGATTTCCAGCGCCAGAATTCTCCCCCTTTGTGCATACCTTCCATATTATGAGAGAAAAGGCATTAGAATTACTCTAAAAAGCATTATTATACAATAAAATAACATAAATAATAGTAGGAAAACATGATGCAAAATGGACGTATCAACTCTCCCAAGCTTAGACCTTGCTTGTCCTCAAGCGATAACCGAAATCGAAAAACATGTCCACATGCTTAGAGAGTGAGAGGTGTCGATAAAAACAATAATACGGACATAGCAGCATCATGTGACTTATTATAACAGCAACAAACTTTAACATAATACTTTTATCATAGAACTTTTATCATAGACTTCTCATGAACAAGTGACAATTCATCACAACATCGAAGTATAAAGCATAACTCTATTGGAAACCAACAAACTATGTTCTCAATCAACTTTGCAACTACAATTCATCATCTTTCAAGAAGGGTCGCGTATCGAAGCCTTTAAGCAAGTCCACTTACTCAACCATCATTTAGTCTTCTATAATTGCTAACACTCACATTGTACACATGAACAAAACGGTTCAACCGGACACATAGAAAGATAGGGGTTTATAGTTTCACCTCCCAACGCACTCACCTCAAGGGTGATGTCAACAATAATAACTCATGCTACCCATATTCAACTGGATATATGTGCCTAGATCTTTCCTCCCCACATGATGCTTGCCAAAGGACAAAAATAAAAGGAATAGAGGGAAAAACTTTGACTCTTGCATGAAAGTAAATACATGAAAGTAAAAGATAGGCCCCTCATAGAGGGAAGCAGAGGTTTCCATGTGCTTTTTGTTTGTATGCTTAACCCCTTAGTGCAAGAGAACATCATGTTATATTTCCCCTTGTGATGGTAACCTTTATTATGCAGTCTGTCGCTTTTATTCCTCACCATCACAAGTTCGTACAATGCTCAATTTTGCCTTACACTAAATGATCTCACACTTTTAGAAGCAATTTTCATTTCCCTTTTTGCATCGATGACACCTTACTTGATGGGTCTTACTCAATCCGTAGGTAGGTATGGTGGACTCGCAAACGAGATTTGGGTTTTAGGGTTTTGGATGCACAAGTAGTATCTCTACTTAGTGTGGAG
The DNA here is from genome assembly GCF_018294505.1 of Triticum aestivum. NCBI lineage: Eukaryota > Viridiplantae > Streptophyta > Magnoliopsida > Poales > Poaceae > Triticum > Triticum aestivum. The sequence continues at coordinate 500,004,045 of NC_057810.1, forward strand.
TTTTTGGCTAGAAAAGATAGGGGCAAACACCACATGTTGAAGGATCTATGACAATATAACTTCTATGTGAATATGAACAAACATAAATCATTAAGTTGTCTTCCTTGTCCAACATCAACAATTTTTTGCATATAATATTTTCATGGGTGCTCACAATCATAAAAGATTTCCAGGATAGTATATTTATATGTGAATTTTCTATTCCCTTATTAATTCTTTCATGCGTTGCATCATTGACCAATGCTATGTTTGTCAATCTACAATAAAATTTTCTACTTATACTTTTCCTTCTGTAATGTCATCACTTACCATAAGATTAGCATATGATCTTTTTCTTTTATTTCCTTTCTTTTTATTGAAACAAGAAAGTAAAGAAGGCAAAACTAAAATTGAACTTTATTATATATCTCGCACACGATTACAAAGATTGATCACTAAGCAAACTCACAAAAAGAATGGATCGAACTAAACTTTTATTTATCTAATAGCAAAAGATAACCATGGATCGAACTAAGAAAGTAAAGGCAAAAGATAGTGGAGATGATATGATACCGGGGCACCTCCCCCAAGCTTGGCGAAAGCCAAGGGGAGTGCCCATACCCGTACTCAGTTTTCTTTTGGTGGTGAAGAAGAATGCGGTGATGATGAAGTAGAGGCAATCTGGTCTAATACATCTCTGAGTGTATCTCTTAAGCTGTGAATCTTTTGAAGAGCTTGATGAAGCAGCTCAGTGTTCGTCTCTACTTCAGCCATGATATGTTTATTTTCCGGACCCCAAGAGTTTGTCCCTACATCACTTTGTCTTGGACGAGATATGTCCCAATTGGACGGTATATGCACACGAGGAGTGTTTTCGAACCCATAATTATGAATCAAATTGTGAAAATTGTTTTGATGTAACCTGTGTAGATGTTGGGGATCGTTGTAGAAATTAAAAAATTTCTACGCATCACCAAGATCAATCTATGGACATACTAGCAATGAGAGAGAGGGGAGTGCATCTTCATACCCTTGAAGATTGCGATGTGGAAGCATTACAAGAACGCGGATGAAGGAGTCGTACTCGTAGCGATTCAGATCGTGGTTGATTCTGATCTAAGCGCCGAACAACGGCGCCTCCGCATTCAACACATGTACAGCCCGGGGATGTCTCCTCCTTCTTGATCCAGCAAGGGGAGAGGAGAAGTTGAGGGAGAGCTCCGGCAGCACGACGGCGTGGTGGTGGAGCTCGCAGTTCTCCGGCAGGGCTTCGCCAAGCACTACGGAGGAGGAGGAGGTGTTGGGGAGGGAGAGGGCTGCACCAGGGGCAAGGGTGAAGCTCCCATGCGCCTCCCCACTATATATAGGGGTGGAGGGGGCTGGTTTCTTGCCCTCCAAGTCTATTGGGGCGTTGGCAAAGGTGGGAGGAAAGAAATCCCATCATTTCCTTCCCCACCTTTTGTTATCCCCCCTTTTTAGGGATCTTGATCTTATCCCTTCGGGATATGATCTTATTCCTTCTAAGGGGGATCTTAGTGCGCCTTGACCAGGGGTGTGGGGCCTTGCCCCCACTACCCACGTTCATGTGGGTCCCCCCATGCTGGTGGGCCCCACTCCAGAACCCTCTAGAACCTTCCTGGTACAATACCGAAAAATCCCGAACATTTTCTGGTGGCCAAAATAGGACTTCCCATATATTAATCTTTACCTCCGGACCATTCCGGCACTCCTCGTGACGTCCGAGATCTCATCCGGGACTCCGAACAACATTCGGTAACTGCACACTAATTCCCATAACAACTCTAGCGTCACCGAACCTTAAGTGTGTAGACCCTACGGGTTCGGGAATCATGCAGACATGACCGAGACAGCTCTCTGGCCAATAACAAACAGCGGGATCTGGATACCCATGTTGGCTCCCACATGTTCCACGATGATCTCATCGGATGAACCACGATGTCAAGGATTCAAGCAATCCCGTATGCAATTCCCTTTGTCAATCGGTACGTTACTTGCCCGAGATTCGATCGCCGGTATCCCAATACCTCGTTCAATCTCGTTACCGGCAAGTCACTTTACTAGTTCCGTAATGCATGATCCCGTGACTAACTACTTAGTCACATTGAGCTCATTATGATGATGCATTACCGAGTGGGCCCAGAGATACCTCTCCATCATCGGAGTGACAAATCCCAGTCTCGATTCGTGCCAACCCAACAGACACTTTCAGAGATACATGTAGTTCACCTTTATAGCCACCCAGTTACGTTGTGACGTTTGGTACACCCAAAGCATTCCTACGGTATCCGAGAGTTACACAATCTCATGTTCTAAGGAAATGATACTTGACATTAGAAAAGCTCTTAGCAAACGAACTACACGATCTTGTGCTATGCTTAGGATTGGGTCTTGTCCATCACATCATTCTCCTAATGATGTGATCCCATTATCAATGACATCCAATGTCCATGGTCAGGAAACCATAACCATCTATTGATCAACAAGCTAGTCAACTAGAGGCTCACTAGGGACATGTTGTGGTCTATGTATTCACACATGTATTACGGTTTCCAGTTAATACAATTATAGCATGAACAATAGACAATTATCATGAACAAGGAAATATAATAATAACCATTTTATTATTGCCTCTAGCGAATATTTCCAACAGTAGAGGCCTCCTTGTAGGGAGTTCTTCCTGATCTCTTGGGCCTTCTATTGTTTAGGGACCTCATGGCTTGATGGGGGTTAGGATGAGTGGAGATGCCAGCCAGAGTCCCTCTCTCAGAGGCCGGAGGGTGAATTCCGAATGAGTCCCCCTCATCTTTCTCCATAACGATCTCTTCAAATTCCTCTCCCTTGGATTCTACCTGAACCAACCAAGCTTCACCTTCTTCAGTGTTGGAGGAGGGAGAAGACATGATGCCTGGCTCAACAGATCTGACAGAAAACAGCAAGAAAAGAAAACAGGAGATTTCTCCGTGATACGGAGGTCAACAAGTTCGGGAGGTATATAAAGACTTTTTTATCTTGGTACCTTCAGCATTATTTATTTTGATAGCTCTGGACCGATAAACCTCCTCGATGGCATAGGGTCCTTCCCATTTGGAGGGGAGTTTTCCTGCAAAGAATCTGAAACGAGAGTTGAACAAAGGAACATATTCTCCAACTTTGAACTCACGCTTTTGGATTCTTTTGTCATGCAATCTTTTAACTTTTTATTTGAATAACTTTGCATTTTCATAAGCTTGGGTTCTCCATTCATCTAATGAGATAATATCAAATAACCTCTTTTCACCGGCAAGTTTGAAATCATAGTTGATTTCTTTAATGGCCCAATATGCTTTATGTTCTAACTCAAGAGGCAAATGACAAGCTTTTCCATAAACCATTTTGTATGGAGACATACCCATAGGATTTTTATATGCTGTTCTATAAGCCCAAAGTGCATCATCTAATTTTTAGACCATATCTTTCGGGACCTATTAACAGTCTTTTCTAAAATTAGTTTTATTTCTCTATTGCTAAGTTCAACTTGACCAGTAGATTGAGGATGATAAGGTGATGCAATTATATGGTTAACATCATACTTAGTAAGCATTTTACGGAAAGCACCATGAATAAAGTGTGAACCACCATCACTCATTAAATATCTAGGGACTCCAAACCTTGGAAAAATAACTTCCTTAAGCATTTTAATAGAGATGTTGTGATCAGCACTACTGGTTGGAATAGCTTATACCCACTTAGTAACATAATCAACAACAACAAAAATATGTGTATACCCATTAGAGGAAGAAAAAGGTCCCATAAAATCAAATCCCCAAACATCAAATGGTTCAACAACAAGTGAATAATTCATAGGCATTTCTTGATGCTTACCGATATTACCTATTCTTTGGCATTCCTCACAAGATGATAAAAACTTACGTGCATCCTTCAAGAGAGTAGGACAATAAAAACCAGATTGCAATACCTTATGAGCGGTTCTATCTCACACGTGATGTCCTCCGTAAGGTTCAGAGTAACATTTCCGTAGGATTTGTTCCTGTTCATGCTCAGGTACACAACGTCTAATTATACCATCTACTCCTTCTTTATAAAATGTGGGTCATCCCAAAAGTAATGTCTTAAATCATAGAAGAATTTTTTCTTTTTGTTGGTATGTGAAGCTAGGTGGTATGTATTTAGCAACAATATAATTAGCATAGTCAGGATACCAAGGTGTACTATTAGAAACATTTATTGCAGCTAGTTGTTCATCAGGAAAACTATCATTAACAGGTTGTGGGTCATCAAGAATATTTTCAAGCCTAGACAAGTTATCAGCTACGGGGTTCTCTGCTCCTTTTCTATCAGTGATATGCAAATCAAATTCTTGTAGCAACAGAACCCATCTAGTGAGTCTAGGTTTAGCATCTTTCTTTTCCATATGATATTTATAGTAGTATGATCGATGTCAACAATTACCTTAGAATCAACAATGTAAGATCAGAATTTATCACAAGCAAACACCACTACTAAGAATTCTTTTTCAGTAGTAGCATAATTACGTTGAGCACTATCTCGAGTTTTACTAGCATAATGAATAACATTCAGTTTCTTATCAACTCTTTGTCCCAGAACATCACTGTCGGGGAAGCTGATCCACGAACACCTATGGGGACCGACGGACCGAGCCCCTTTCGGTTCGGCGGGAGGCGGAGATCGCACGAAGAGCGGATCGGGGCGAAACACACGAGCAGTTTACCCAGCTTCGGAGCTCTCCGGAGAGATAACACTCCTATTGCTGCTTGTCTGATTGTATTGAGTTCTTGCTCAGGAGCGCTGAGTGCTACAGTACGCACCAGCTGCTAACAACACCGAGCGTGAGTGTTTTCTGGTTTCGAACCCCCCTCTACGTTGCGCATGGGCCACCTTTTATATGCTCAAGGGGTCTCCGACAGGTGGCAACGTAGACAAGCGCAAAAATGGAAAAGGAAATGCGGTTGGTACAACTACTTGTATAGTGTATCCTACCTAACCTTGACGGCAGGGGACAAAGGCATTAAATGCCCGTCTGCGTCGCCCAAATAGTGCAAAAAGGACCGTCAGGGGCGCCACCGTTCGCCACGATGGCGGTCTTGTCAGCGTCGCTTGCCACCGCGCACCGCTGGCTGCACAGCCTCTTGCCACGCGCGTCTGGAAAGGCCTCAGGGCGATACGTTGGTGGATGTGCTGGAGCACGGGTACTGAGTGGTAGCTTGTCGCGGCAAGCGCCTTGCCGCGGATATTGTCTTGTCACGCCCGGAAGCTTGTCGCTCACCGGGCCTTACCGGGACGCGTGGCGCGTCGCGGCAAGTTCCTTGTGATGCGTTGGTTGGCCTTCTCGGCAAGCTCCTCTTGCCGGGGCCTTGTCTCCTCGGCTTGAATACTTTGTTCTTGAATGGTTCCAAAGTAACCACGGAGGACCTTGGCGGTCGCCCGGCAAGCCTTGCCGCGGTGTGCTGCAACTGCCCGTGCACAAGTTCGGGATACTAGGGTACCCCTACTCTAGTACACCGACAGGAGCCCCCGGGCCTGGGCCACACACGGTGCCGAGCGCTGTTGGGCCAGGCCCAAAACAGGGCACGGGCATGCACGGCCTGGGTTACGCCGTATCTTACTCCGTATCCACCACGCCCTCCCCCAACGGCACGCGTCGAATGCGGTGTCGTGGGAGAGATCGTGGGTGGTTTATTTATTCGGAAAGGCGGAATGTCCGCCCCCTCCCTCTTTATAAGCAGGGGAAACAGGGGCAGTTCGCCCATCTCGCCGGTTGCTACTCCAATCTCGGAAATCTCCGCCGCTCCCCCACCCCTTCTTCTCAAAGCCGAAAGAGAGCAGTGCGCCGCCCCCCATTGCCACCAGCACCGCCAACACCGTCGATCTCCCCCACCACCTCCACCATGGCTCCAAAAGTCGACAAGGGGAAGGGCGTGAAATCGGTCGAGGCGCAGCGGCTCGCGGCGCTGCGAAAGGAGCGGGCCATCTTCCCCCCTCAGCTTGCCGCGAAGGAGCTGAGGGAGTACTACTACCTCTTCTGGTCGACGGAGACGCGAGCGCATCCGCGCACGAAGGTACTCCCAGCTGCCGCTTCGGAACTGGCTCCGAACGGATACCCCTTCTTTGCGTTGTTCTTCTACTGCGGGCTCTGCCCGCCCTTCTCTGAATTTTTCTGTGACATCATGAACACCTACGGGTTCCGCCTCCTTGACTTCACCCCCAACGCCGTTCTGACCATGGCAGTTTTCGCACATCTCTGTGAAAACTTTGTCGGAGTCCATCCAAACGTAGCTCTTTTTCGCCACTTCTTTATGCCCCGAGTCGAGAGAGGAGAGCCTTTATCCGGCGGAATCGCCTGGATCTCGAGAGTCGGCAAGAAGGAAGCTTATCTGGAGGGAGAGCTCCGCAGCAAGTGGGAGGAATGGAGAGCAGAGTGGTGCTGGATTGTCGAGGAGAACCCGCAGCCATTTACTGCCCCGCGACAAGCCCCAATAGCGCGCGGCAACGATTGGAGCAAAGTGGCCCCGGAAGACGATAGGCTGAAGATTGCCGTCACCCAGATCCTTCGCCTCAGGCTTTCCGGGCTCACCGTAGGCGCCGTTGGCGCACATTTTCTTCGTCGCCGCATCGCCCCCCTGCAGGAGAGGAGGAGACCCGCCTGGGAGTTCCAGAACTCGGCGGATATCATGAGGCTGCACCCGGGCCTCAACTTAAACTTCATTGTCCTGGAGCTGGACGCGATGCTCCTGGAACTGTTCAAGCGCGATCCTCAACATCCATTCATGTTGCCGAGGGGTGTCGTTCCATTGTGCAACAACTCCTCGCTCGACCACATCCGTGCAATGATGCCGCTGTGTGATTCGCATGGAATCGTCCCAACTTGGCAAGAGCCTGTAGACGACGTCGTGCGGGATTTCTTTGATGGCTTGGTAGAAGTGTCGGTCCGCGTTGATGAACAGAAGAGCCTTACTCGCGACACCACCGATGCAGAGATGCAGCGCATCGCCACCAGGCTGGAAGAGGCGGCGGCAGCAGCTGCCGCGGGCGAGTTCGGGTTCACCGTAGAGGAGGCAGAGGCAGCAGAGGCGGCAAGCCTTGTCGAGCGAGAGGAGTTCGCCAGCGAGGAAGAGCTTGTCGGGCCTGAAGCCGAGTCGAGCGAGCCCGGCGAGGGGGAGCTTGTTGGGCCCGAATCTTCAGCCAGCTCGCCACAAGCGGAGCCCCTAGCTCCACCAAGAAGGCGTCTCTGCAAGGCTGGGGATGTAGCGGGGCGGCAAATGAGCCAACAGCCGCCGTGCTGCGCGACACGCTCTACCGCGGCAAGCACTGTTACCAATGCGGCAACTGGGGCGGGGTCTTCCCGGTCCACCGCTACCGCCCCTGCCAAGCGGGCAAGGGAACCTACTCCTCCGCCTCGTCGCACCGGAGGCGAGCCGGACTTCGATCTCTCCGTGCTCAGCTCCGACGAGGAAGAAGAAGAGTAAGATTCTTTGCTGTACTTGTAACTCTTCAATTTTGTTGCTTTGTCTTGTATCTGATTTGCTTTACTCTGAACCTATTCCTTTTCAGGAGGCTGGCCCAGAGAGCGGCGAAGAGAGCCAAGGCCCCGGTGATTGTCATCGAGGATGATCCCATTGCGACAGTAGGGGACATGTCCGAAACCACCTTGCCGGACCCGGCAACTTTTCCGCAAAGCAGCCCCCATCGCAGCCCCCAGCGTAAGTATATAGTTTACTTTCTGCTGTCAGGCGCGCATGGGTGATCTTTCTTTGCTGATATCTGACTGTTGGTTTGTGTAGGAGCAGAGCAGCCTCACCAGGAGTGCCCGGAAGCCGCTCCCGAAGTGCCATCTGCTTCGACTACACCGCCAAGGGAGGCTTCCCCGGCAAGGGAGCGTTCTCCGACAAGGGACAGTTCTCCGGCAAGGGACAGCACCAGTGATCCTCCGGTGGTTGAGACCATGACTGCAGATCCTAGCACAGGTAATCCTCTTG